>NC_081181.1:48912821-49212821 GCF_029867415.1 Vicia villosa | reverse complement strand
TGTGACAGTTTGGTTTTGCCCAGGGCATCCCATGTTCAGTTCCTGAGGCTCAAGCTGGTGGGATTGACAAATGGTTTCAGAGTGATCGCGACTTTAACGTCTATCTAATTCACTAACTGCAAGTGCACACCCTATCGCGTAGTTTTAAAAGATATCAAACCCATAAGGACTAACAGTCAAACTAATGTTGTCGGATTGTTATTATGTTTAGCTAAGGCAAATGATCTTTATCGAAGGGAGAAAATAAAGCTTTTGAGAAGGATAAGTTTAGAAAAATAGGAGATTAAAAAGAGACCGGAATGCGTGTTTCATGCATTTCTGGGACTCCTTAACTTGCTGACTCGTTTGGACTTAATAGGTATTTTGTAAGAAATAATAGTTTAAAGACTAAATCTTACACTCTCGTGGTCTTGAATTAAGCCACGTTCCCTAAACATTAGATTTTTCGTTCGCTCCCCCATTCAAATTATGGATCGCGTTTTAAAAACTAATTAAGACTTAATCGATACCTAAAGCGCACTCGCTCTCTTTAGGATCAATACCTAGTTTTTACTATCTAGTTCGACCCCCACACTCTTGCAGTGCCAGTTCGAACCATAATAGATTTCTCACTCTCATGACGAAATTGTGGTAGATAACCTCTCACTCTCGTGACAAGGTTACCTAAATTCGAATTAAAAACTAAAGCCTTAGTAACATTTAACAGGCCAACAAAATTACCGAGTCTCGTTGAAACGACGGTCCTCACATACTGGACTCTAACATATTTAGCTGGATATGGTTTTAACTAAATTGATTTTAAACATGATTGAAGTTAAGGAAGAATTCATGGAATTTAGATGAAGAGCTACACCATATAATTAAACAAAATGCAATTAAAGAAACCTGAATTAAAAAAACTGAATTGATGTAAAGAATTTGATCTCGGTGTACAAATCGCCTCTATAATTCGTCAAAGCTTCGCTAATACGTTCCGAGATAATTCTATCTAAAATCCTACGTGCAGGGCATCCCACGTCCAGTTCCTGAGACTCTAGCTGGTGGGATTGACAAATGGTTTCAGAGTGATCGTGACTTTAACGTCTATCTAATTCACTGACTGCAAGTGCACACCCTATCGCGTAGTTTTAAAAGATATCGAACCCATAAGGACTAACAGTCAAACTAATGATGTCGGATTGTTATTATGTTTAGCTAAGGTGAATGATTTTTATCGAAGGGAGAAAATAAAGCTTTTGAGAAGGATAATTTTAGAAAAATAGGAGATTAAAAAGAGACTGGAATGCGTGTTTCATGCGTTTCTGGGACTCCTTAACTTGCTGACTCGTCTGGACTTAATAGGTATTTTGTAAGAAATAACAGTTTAAAGACTAAATCTTACACTCTCGTGGTCTTGAATTAAGCCACGTTCCCTAAACATTAGATTTTTCGCTCGCTCCCCCATTCAAATTAAGGATTGCGTTTTAAAAACTAATTAAGACTTAATCGATACCTAAAGCGCACTCGCTCTCTTTAGGATCAATACCTAGTTTTTACTATCTAGTTCGACCCCCACACTCTCGCAGTGCCAGTTCGAACCATAATAGATTTCTCACTCTCGTGACGAAATTGTGGTATATAACCTCTCACCCTCGTGATAAGGTTACCTAAATTCGAATTAAAAACTAAAGCCTTAGTAACATTTAACAGGCAAACAAAATTACCGAGTCTCGTTGAAACGACGGTCTTCACATACTGGACTCTAACCTATTTAGCCGGATATGGTTTTAATTAAATTGATTTTAAACATGATTGAAGTTAAGGAAGAATTCATGGAATTTAGATGAAGAGCTACACCATATAATTAAACAAAATGCAATTAAAGAAACCTGAATTAAAAAACTGAATTGATGTAAAGAATTTGATCTCGGTGTACAAATCGCCTCTGTAATTTGTCTGAGCTTCACTAATACGTTTCGAGATAATTCTATCTAAAATCCTAGTTCTATATATAGTTTTACATTCAAGTTGGTAGTGGAAAAACATGTGATGGCAGTTGAGAAAAATAAGGGTAGTAGGGAAGAATTGGCCTGCTTCTGAAACAAAAGTGTTTCTTTCAATTTCTGGTCTCGAAGAAAATGGTGACCGCAATTCCCCAAACAGTGACTGCTGTCTTAGCAAGACCCTAGCTTTTCTGCGCTTTCTTCGTTCTTTCTGCTCCTTTCTATTTTTGATGCACATTTCTTCTCGAACAAGCAAAGTACTTGAAACACAATAGAAACATTAATAAAACATGATAAATAAGCGAAATAAAACCGTGATAGCATGTGAATCGAGTCATAAAAGGTAATACATTTTCGAGTTATCAAACTCCCCCATACTTAGACTGTTGCTTGTCCTCAAGAAATCAACCAACTCATTAGCATTTAAAACTCAGGTTTGAAACATACTCACAACAAAAATTCTTAACAAACGTGTCTGCTAGGTATTTGTTTAGTCGATATGTACTAAACGATGATACCAAGGATATCGTAATGACATAAGTTTGCTCTTTTGCGGTTGAAAACTCCCTTTCTATATAAACAAATCTGAATCATGCTATAATGGCCCAACCTATTTCCTATGTCTCATTTTTCCCTTTTTCATTCAAGCGTAATCACTTTAAGCCCATTATCCTTCCACACTTATAATAGAGAGACCAGTTAGAGACTATGATCCTTTCTTTCTTTTGGGGCTCTAGTACTACAGTATTACCACATTTATCCATACTGCAGTTGTGTGGGATCAAACCGTAATCTGCCCTACCAAGTCTAGAACCAGTGATCTTTAGACCAACATACAGCAGGTATATTTTTTTAAGCTCTTTTGTAGGTTGAACAATTGTTAGGCTAAATGACCGGGTGAGGGTAATCTAACTTAGAAGGCGCATTCCAAACTTTTCTAATTATATATTCATTAAACACATGGATTATTCGTTTATGTTCATCGATCTTCCTACGTAGAGCGTACACAGGACGGTGCCGACTACTAGTATAAACTACTCAGGGTTACTTTGAGACTTGAGCTAAAGGTTTTGGCATGTTAGGTACTCAAATCGGTTGTTGCAGAATCAGGGGTTTAAGGTGTCAAGACAATATCGATTTTATTGGATTTTTCCCAAGTCTTCCTTACAAATCCTAGATTGCAATCAATTTTAAATATTATTAGCAGGTTGTGGCATGGATCAAACAAAACAAAAATCTTTTTTGTTGTCAAGTTTTAAAAGGAAGTTATTGTAACTGGAAATGAAAAGCATAAATAAAATAAAGTAGTAAATAAAAGCCATAAAGCTTCCTCCCCCACACTTAAACCGAGCATTGTCCCAAATTCAGCAATAAAAGATGGAAAAGGGAAGGTAAAACCTGGCATATCAAGCTAGTGATGACCTCGACCACGTGCTCGCCCATATGGTCCATGACCAGGTTGGTAAGGAGGTAATCTCACATGCTGAATGTATTCTCGTAAGTCCCCCACATGTACTTCTAACTCCGCCATTTCATCAAGAATTGTTGAGAAGTTTTCTTCAGCCCTACTAGCATAATCGCGTTGGTGATGCTGAAGATCTATGATGTGAGTCATCATATCAAGTTGTTGGCCTTTCATGTCACGGATAAACGGGTCTCTCTAATCATCCAACCCGTTGCATTGTCTTATCTCAGTAAGTATGTCATCGAGTGAAGTGCTAGATGTGGCTCGATCGTTCCTTCTCTATGGTTGGCGTCTGGAGGATGTACCTGCAAAAGTTCCAGAAGTACTATGTGTGGTGTGTGGGTGCGTATCAGTCTCGTTCCCTTCATGAACTAGGGCATTTATGTTAATGCCAGGTTCAAGGGTATTCATGTCAAAGAATAAATTTTGTTCAAAACGTACATCAATCAGATTTGGGCAAGGAAGAATAATGCTTTTTACAACATTCTTTTTAAAATCCAAAGCATATCTTCCATATGGCCTGTAATACGGTGAACTGACTTTTTTGAAATGTCGCGGTAAGCAAGAGTCGCCACCGACTTTTATTTTATCCAAATTAATAGAAAGGCTAAAAGAACAGGAAAAAACCCTTTAAAATAAATCTTGAGTTCGGGGGGTAATTTATGCAAAGGGAAGGTAGAAGAAGAAGAAATAAGGACTTTAGCTCGTAAATGAGCGTAGCCTTATGAGTTTTTAGAAAAAGGGTAGAAAAAGAATTTTAAACCAGAGCAAAGCAATTAGGGGCAAATTACCTGGTTAGATGAAAAATGTTCTTTTAGCCTTTCAGGGCTATCCATACCATAGAAGGGTAGGGAAGTCCTTTTATTTGGAGGTTGAAGGGTCGTCGAATTATCGTTCGCCACAAAACTGTCCCTGCCATAGAGGGGCAGGTAGTCTAAGGGAAGGATCAGAATAGCCATTGTTAGGCAACCAGAGGACACCTCAGCATTTTGTAGGCAACTTTGAGGGACGAGATCATATTAGCGAATCGAAGGCAGCATCATTAGGGACTTATGATCTGAATGAACTGGGGGCAACATTGCTGAGGCGTCCTCGTATTCGAGGGACTTGGCTATTCTGCCCTGAAAAACACAAGGCAACAGGCAACAGACAACAAGAGAGGTTACCATGAAAGGTGTGTGGGTGCAACAATCACGTGACCAGACTCAGTTATATTATCTTGTAATTAGGTGATTCTAGATTCAGTTCGAGGTTATCACTCCCTAGGATTACTAACCACACAGTTAATATAAACAGTGTTAAGTGCCTTCAAGGCCAAGCAATACAAACCAGAAGCAGTTACATGATAAACCATGGGGAAGGGGAAAAAAGCAATAATAAAACCCCAACAGAGCGGTAGGTCTGACGTAAGTAAAAATTTAAAAGAAAGAAATTAAAATAAATTAGGTTTTAGGGTTACCGACTAATCGAGATTTGACCGGCTGACTAACCCTGAACATTAGAAAAAGAAAAATAAACAGAAGGGTGAGCGTAGGAGAAGTTCAATGGCATTTAAGAGTAAACCCTAATTTAATGAAAAAGAGGCAAAAAAACAAATATTTAAATAAGTATAGAATCAGGACTTAGCTTTTGATCTGATATGGCTCGTAGTCGGACGAACCCTGATGGTAACCCTAAAACTGCACAAAGAAAACGAAAAATTTTCAATGTAGGAATGATCCTCGTAAACCCTGATTAGGGCACAGGTTAACCCTGGTTAATAGAATAAATAAAATCAGATTGATTAATTTTTGGTTTTCAACCTAATTAATTAAATCGGTGAAAATAAAGTTTCGATTAACTATCTAACCCTAATATATATTTTTTATCAATTAATAAAAAATAATAACTAAATAAATAATTTGTACAATTTAAATTAATTGAAAGAAACAAAAAAAAATGGTTAATAATTAAAATAAAATAAATATATTTTATTTTAATATTATTTTTTGTAAAAAAAAAAATAAAAAGGTTTGAAATAATTTTTGTTAAGAAAAATAAATAAAAGTATATTTTTATTATTGAAACTAAGTATACATATATTAAAATAAAAAGAAATATAAGTTATGTAATTAAAAATAAAAAAATTGTAAAATTCTTAGCTTTTGTTTCAGTGTGGCAGGTGGTTGGAGGTCTATGATGCGCCTGTGCTTCAGGATGCATTGGATCTGATGCTGATCGGATCAGATGGAGGAACGTTGAGGGAGCACCACAAGAGCGTGCGTCTTGAAGCAATGGATCCGGGGGAGAAATTCAAAAACGTGCGCGCGTGGATGGCCAATCAGGAGGTGACACGCCATCGTCTTCCTCCTTGAGAAAACTGGAAAACACTTTTACAGCGCTTTTTGCAGCAACGCCATAAAAACTCGCATCTATTACACCTGCAAAAATCACAGAGTACCCAAAACGACACAAAAATTTTTCGCGACCATACAAACACGATCGTCCAGTGGCCACGAATTCAATGGTGCCTGAGATTTAACCTAATTTCACGTGGAACAAAAAGCCCAATTTCAAAAGCTTAAACCCTAACATGGCATCTTGTTATAAAGCCATATAAACGCAATTCAATTTCCAAAAACACTTATAGCATCATATAAAACACAAATATGCAATTAAATCATGTAAATGATGCATGGATTAGTGAGATCGAAGGTTTGTTAAAAAACGCAAACCGTGGGGTAATTAGAGTCGATTCTGAATGATTGGCTCGCGTATGAGGATTGGAACAGCTTCAGTGATCTTCAAGGAACGTGTTGGAATCAAGAAATCACCTTGAGTTGGCCTGTAACTTGGAATCCGAGTTTGACTTTCTCTTGAAATTTTAAGGGAGATTTAGGGTTCTCTCAACCTGCCAAAAACGTGCTTAGGGGTCTGGAATGAATCAGTATATATAATGTAATGGATTAGGGTTGAGAAACACAATCAAATCTTCTTGAATCAATTACTTGAAATTTTGATTTCAAGATGATTTTAAAGTTTCTAATTATGGCCAAATCCAATCTTTTTGTCCAAGTCTTGTCTTGCACGAAATTTGATTGGCAATATGAGTTAAATGGTGATTGAATGTGATTGGAACTCAAAAAAAATCAAATCTTTTCAATTTTTCTTCCAAATATTGATTAAATCCATGATTTTAATGAAATAAAATTCAAATAAAATCAAATATCCATCATATTTTCGTGGATTTGAGATTGAGTATCTTTGATGGCTTGGGGAATAAGATTGAATAAAAAAAGATTGGGTCCTTTTGCAAAAAGATTCATTTTGGAGCCCTTTACTTCACATTTTTCTTCAAAATTTGTCCAACTTTGACAAGGCATATCTCTCTCAATTTTTAAGATATGGAGGAGTTCTAGGACTTTTTAGAAACCTCAAGATGTCCTCTATAATCCACTTTGGAAGCTTTTCTCCATTTGAAGACCCTATCTTGATGATATTGGCTTTGACAAAAAACTGCTTTTGGTTGACTTTCAAAAAGGACCTATAATCTTTTGATCCATATCTCTCAAATGAAGCATTTTTAGACTTGGCATGTGAGAGACAAAGTTGTAGAGAATTCAATTTCCTTCAAAATGTTATTTGGATGGGAAATTTCTGATGCTCCATGTAGGAGTTATGGCTGGTCAAAGTTCAGTTGACTTTCTCCTATGAAAACCCTAATTTAGAAACTTTTGAATTTGTTGATTTCTGATCTTTCCTTGATGAACCATGATAAATTCTTGATCAAATGGTGAATGATACTTCAAAATAAGGATGTTGACAAAAAATCAGGAGTTTGGACTGTACTTTGACCACAGTTGACTTTTAGGTCAAATAGTCGACTGTTGACTTTCTGAGCAATTGAGTGATCAACTCCTTGAATTGAGCCCTGAATTTTGTCATGGAGGTAGATTGAAACATCATAAGCCATATGAGATGCATTGGGGCCTTTGATCCCTTGATTTTCTTCAGGAAAACACAAACCCTAGTTTCTTGAGCCTTTGTTTAGGAGAGATGTCTCTGAGTCTTGAACTTTGATAGGAGTTTGATTTAAGAGAAATAAGATGGGCAAATTTTGGGGTATGACAGCTGCCCCTGTTCAATTTTCTTACACCTGAAGATGTAGAGTGGTTTGTATGCCAATCGGTATCTGAAGGTGGAAGAGGATTGAACACTAGAGTACCCAAAAATTTGTACCATCGGGGGATGGGCTTAGAGATGCCATCCAAATGAGCATTAAGATAAGTCCTGCATTAGACTATGTCTGCACTTGAAGTGTTTGAGAAGTGGTTGTTTTGAATGTTGATCGTGTCATTATTGTTCGTAGTAAATGAATTAGATCTTTGAGAGTTGGTCATGTCAGCACCGTTCGTAGTAACTGTATTAGACTTTGACAGTTGATTGCGTCTATATCGTTCGTGATGATAGAGTTATATCTTTGAAATTTGATCGTGTCAGTACCGTTCATAGTACCTGAATTAGATCTTGGAGAGATGATCGTGTCTACATCGTTCGTGATGATAGAATTAGATCCGTAAAGGTTGATCGTGTCAGTACCGTTCGTAGCAACTGAATTAGATCCTGGAAAGATGATCGTGTCCGCACCGTTCGTGATGATAGAATTAGATCTCTTGTCGTATCAGCACCGTTCGTAGTAACTGAATTAGACTTAGGAAATAGTTGATCGTGTCCACGCCGTTCGTGACGATGGAATTAGATCTCTTGTCGTGTCAGCACCGTTCGTAGTAACTGAATTAGACTTTAGGAGATAATTGATCGTGCCCACACCATTCGTGATGATAGAATTAGATCTCTGAGAGTCGACCGTGTCAGTACCATTTGTCGTAACTGAATTAGATCTTTGAGAATGATCGTGTCATCACCGTTCGTGGTAAATAAATTAGATCTTCGAGCGTTGATCGTGTCAGTACCATTCGTAGTAGATGAATTAAATCTTGGAAAGTTGGAAATTTCGTTCATTTGTGTGTACCTGTATTCTGCAATAGGTATAGCAATTTTTATGCAATGTCATGATGCATGTATTATGTAATGGGTCCCTCAAAATAAATGAGAAGCTTTGTATGTTATGCATGAGTTTATCATTAGACACTATGTGCAAATCTATGGATATGTATGCGATGTATGATCTTGATTCATATCATGTGAAGTATCCTGATCGGGACCCTGATGTCTTTATTTTGTCGGGAAGATATTCAGCTGGGGATTTATGATTTCTGCTTGGGGATGAACAGTAACTTGATGTACCCTGACTGAGGATAGGAGATATTAATAAACCATGTTGGAGGAGAGCCAAGTGTCGGAGAACCGGCCGTGTTGAAGACGTGAATTCCGTTGAGGAGTTAAGTCTTTTGTTGAGAGTATTTGGAGATATCTTCTTAATGATTACTCTATGAGGATTCCTCCAGATTATTGACTCCGAGGGAGGACTTCTAGATTACTTTAGACATTGTCTATTTGCTTTTCCTATCTTTTTACTAATCATAGGACATTTTGCAAAAGAAGAGATAAATGATAATCATGTTCATATCCATATGTTCATTCAAAATTATCATTGGACGTTTGCGTATTCGAAGAAGAGAAAAACTCAGAAAAATAGGAAATAAAATAACTTGTATTTAAGAAAAATCCATGAATAGGCGAAATAATAAGAGAACATTTGTGTGTTTTTAGAAAAGGTACAGAAGTAAAACAAAAGAAAAAAATAGCTATGTGGAAGCAATCCTATTGAGTTTCAATTCTGCTATTGCTAATATGTCTTCGATTATCTCATCCCTTGCTTGTTGGAGAAATATGATTGAATCAGTCCGTGCTTTTTGAACTTGATATTGTAAATAGAACTGAATGATGGATGATCTGAACGAGACATAGTCGTACGCTTTAATCCTTAATTTTTGCCTAGGCCGCCCTTTCAGGTTTTCAGCCTACCAGGATACCCTTTTTTGCCCAAGTCGCCCTTTCGGGTTTTCAACTTGCCGGGTGTACAATTTTTCTATATATATCCCTAACTTTTGCCCGAACCCTTTTGGTTCGCCGGGATGCCCTTACTTTTGCCTAGGTACGTCGACCTAGCGGGTCGTATTTATGCGTAGTATTTTTTGACTATGTCTGCGTTCACAGGGTGTGGAAAGTCTTCACCGTCCATAGTAGTGAGTATCATTGCTCCTCCAGAGAAGATTTTCTTGATTACAAATGGTCCCTCATAGGTGGGAGTCCACTTGCCCCTAGGATCACCTTGTGGTATAATGATTCTCTTTATAACCAAGTCACCAGTCTGGTATGCTTGTTGCTTGACTCTCTTGTTAAATGCCTTGATCATACGTTTCTGATATAACTGCCCATGACAAACAGCCGCGAGCCTCTTCTCATCAATCAGGTTTATCTAGTCTAGTCGAGTTTGAATCCATTCATCTTCCTCTAACTCTGCATCTTTCATGATTCTTAGAGATGGAATCTGAACTTCAATCGGTAACACTGCTTCCATGCCATAGACTAGTGAAAATGGGGTTGCCCCAGTTGAGGTGCGTGCTGAAGTGCGGTAACCATGAAGAGCAAATGGTAACATCTCATGCCAATCTTTGTAAGTAACGGTCATCTTCTGTACAATCTTCTTTATGTTCTTATTGGCGGCCTCCACTGCGCCATTCATCTTTGGTCTATAGGGAGAAGAGTTATGGTGTTTGATCTTGAACTGCGTGCAAAGTTCAGTAATCATTTTGTTGTTCAGGTTGGTACCGTTGTCTGTGATAATCCTTTCGGGGATGCCATATTGATCACGACTTTACGTGCCTATGAATCTGATAACTGCAAGTGCACAGTCGTGTCGTGTAGTTTTAAAAGATATCGAATCCACAAGGACTATGAATCGATCTACCGTTATCTAAGGTTACTATGTAAAGCTAAGGCTACTAATATTTTGATTGTGTCTAAAGGGAATGTGATTGTGAATTCTAAGAAATATAATAATAAACGGATATCAGTATGTATTTCGTTTAACTTAGGTGATCCGAAGGTCCATTGGCTATGGTATTCATTCGATTAAAGATCTTTATTAATTTAGTTGATTAAAAGTCCTCCTCTCAAACTCTCGCTCTGTTGATTTAGACCACTATCCTAACTCATAATGTACGCTCTCACCATCCCATTAGATTTAGAAAAGCTTTTTGAAAAGAACTTAGTTAATAAAATGCTTGCTTTATGAAGTCGTTATCTACTTAAATCCCCTAGTCTCAAACTCTCGCTCTGTTGACTCGGTTCATGCTAGTATTCCCTAACGTACGCTTTCGCCATCCCGCGTCGAGTTTAAAAACACTTTTTGAAAGTAAATAATTTCTAATTAGTTTTAATACGCTTTCGCCATCCTTAAAACTAATGTCCTATGTCTACTATCCAGTTAAAGATCTCAAACTTTCGCTCTATTGATTTTAACCTTTGTCGGCCTTAAAACCTCAAACTTTATCTCTATTGATTTTAAGACTCTATTAATTAAATTAGACATAAAAACCAAAAACAAGTGATATTTAATAAAACATAATTAAGCCAATTTATTTCGGATCCAACAGTTAACTTACTTTACATACCGATATCTTAATTAATTAGCCAGACATATTGATACGGTTAAACATGCATAAATTCGTTTGGTTCATAATAAAAGGCATATTAAATGGCATACAATATATCATGCAAATAAATATCAATAAAGGCGGTAAATAATAAACCTGAATAAAATTAATCTGAAATGAAATTGAATCTTGAAGTACTCGAACTTCCACCACAGGTTGGCTGGATCGTTCTTCAGAAATTATTAGGCGTAAAATTTAAAGGCAAGGAAAATAAAAATAAATATAACGTAAGGCTAGATCTATGAAAGGTTCACAACAATTTCCGGTGTAGAAATTGTTGTGAGAAAAAGAAAGCAATTAAATGAAATGCGGAGGAAAATAAAATGCTTGAGGAAAGAATTTGGCAGCACTTCATTAGCAAAAATTCGGACTTCGAGAACTGAGGTATCACCCTCCTTTTATAGCTGAGGGTCTGCAGATTCGTTCCGTGAAAATATTGACTTCTGACTTGGACTTGGGAGACGCACGTCTCCACTTTTTGGGGAGACCAGGTAACGGACTTGAGACGTGCGTCTCAAGTAGAGAAAATATAGGAACGGTTGGAGACGGGCGTCTCCATTGCGTGACGTGGCAGAGAGACGTTGGAGACGGGCGTCTCCACGTGCTCTGGTGGTCTGATCCAGCTTCTTCATGGGCTGGGCTCCATCTTTAGGCCTTTGGGTCTCCTTTTGCACCCCCTTTATTTCTTCAACACCTCTTTTTCATCTTTTAAGCATAAATAGTAATGAATTTAGCTCCATTTCTTCTTCTTTTCACAAATAGCCTTGATATGAACTTAAAACCTGAAACATCACAAATACCCGCATAATATCATAATAAAACAATATAATTAAAAGAAAATGCTAATAATACTTATGGAATTTAAGCTAAATATACAATATAAAATCGTGTTATCAAACTCCCCCAGACTTGAACCTTTGCTTGTCCTCAAGCAAATAATAAGATAAAAACAGGAGGACAGTGAAATGAAATGCATGTTCGCCACGTCGTCCGGGTCGTATTCAGCCATAGAGTGTTTTCGTCGGAAACTTATGAGATGAATCTTAGCAATAAACTCACAGTAGCGACACTAGAAAACTCCCAGCATGCATACCAATCCGAATCATGCCATCATAGCTCGACCTTGACTTATCATCTTGTTTTACCCGTTTCATTCGCGTGCAATCACATTAAGCCCGTTATCTTGACACGCACATAGCAGAGTAGCCGGTTAGTGACTATGATCCTTTTTTGTGGAGTTCTGGCACATTTATGTGGTATACTCCTTAGCGCTCATTTGTGGATTGTGGGGAATCGAACCATAGTCCTTCCTACCAAGTTTAGTACCAGGTAACTTCTGAACCAATCAACAATGAGTTTTTAATATTTGAGATTTGTGACCGTTAGGTTAAATGATCGTGTGAGGATCACCTTACTTAGTAGGTACTTTTCTATTGGCAGTTAAGCATATAATAATAATTATATGGATCATACACTTATATTCATCGACTCTCTGCGTAGTTGGTGTCTAAGACGGTGCCGACTGCTAGAATAAACTAATAAGGGTTACTTCAAAATTAAAGTAGATGGTTTCGGTATAAAGGGTATTCAAATCGGTTACGCATACTTGGGGGTTTTAGAGTGTCGGGACGATAGGGGTATTGTCTCGAATCTTTACTCTGGTTTCTGTGTTAAGTAATTGAGTAGCTTCGTACTTCTCGAACGTGCGGGGTTATGCGTTTATCGTTTTGGAATAAAAATTTTGTTATGGCTCAAGAAAATGGAAAAATTATAATAGACACGGGAATATGCATATAAGACTTAAAATTTCATAAATATGTTTTATTGAATTAGAAAAGAAACGTTACAAGGAAAAGAAAATTAAAAGAAAAATAATACTAAAGCGAGTAATACGACTCCCCCAGACTTAAATGATGCAGTGTCCTCAATGCATAGGAACTACTCCTCGTTGTTGCAGTTACGAGAACTGCTTGCGCCTCTTGTACGAACACGTCGACGTCTATCAGTAGGGGAGCCATTTGCATGAAGGTTGAGATCATTCAATTGTGTAGCAATTTCTGTGTAGTGGCCTTCGGTCCTAATAGCGTAGTCACGGTGCTCTTGTTGCATTTCTCGAATTAGCCTTAGTGTTTCGTTTTGATTTGTCTGCATGGCTTGAAAAAGTTGGTCTTGGCGTTGAATTGCAGCATACATGGCATCGAGAGTAATTTGCGGAGGATTATTTTGAGGAGGTTGGTTGAAATTAGCATCTGATTGGTTGAATTCTTGTTCCATTTCATCCACCGGTTTGTTAGGATGTTCAGGTTGGTTGTCTTGAGGATTTTCATTAAGAAGCCTCTAACGCTGAATATCACAGATGTTGATTTGCTCGGGGCATGGCAGGATGACATTGGGAATAAGAACTTTGTTGATGACCAGATTGTAACGGCCATCTTGACGGGGTGACACCAAGTGAGAGTCACGGCAGTAAGTGAGATCGAGGGACTGAGCAAGCATCATGAGATGGGAAAGGGAGATGAGGTCGTCAGCGAGGCCTAAGGCACATGCCAATATGGTAATAATGCCGCCAAAACAAAATGGGTTTGTAGCGGGAGCGTTGATGCAGCCTAGGATGTGTTGGAGCATAAATGGTGCGGCATTGATGCGGATATTATTTAGCGCACAAAATAAGAAAAATAACTCATTTTGGTTTACCTTGTGGTTGTTGGATCTTGCAAAAATAGTGTTACCCAAGACACGTTGAAAATAACGTATAGCGGGATTTTGAATGTGAGAAGCGTGAAGATTCCTCCAATCGGTAGCATTTTCGCCAGTCAGATTAAACCATAATTCAAAAGCGAGTTGCTCCCAAGGTCGGCCATGGAGTTCTTGGAAGATGGTGCGATGAGCATTTGGTGCATTATTAAAATGCAAGTACGTAGCAACTTCTTCTTGATCTAAATTATAGTCACGGTTAAACATCCGAAATTGGATGTTACCGGTTAAGAGTGGTTGATCAGAAGGAGTGTCGTAGTTGAAAGAGCTTAAGAACTCTAAGACGAGCGGCTCATAAGTGGGTACGGGTTCGGTACAGAGATGGTGTAGGCTAGATTTTGTAAGTAAACGGGTGACACCATCTATTAGACCCAAAGTTTCTAGACATTCAGTGTTCACGAATGTCGTGGGGACAACTGAACGTTCATAGAAAGCAAGATATTTGGTTCTTTGAGCATCGTTGTTTTCCTCTCGAAAGATAATTTGTGAAAGGTCGGGAGGTGGTCTCTCAGGGCGCACACTTCGGATGATTGAACGTGGAGGCATAGTGTGTTTAGGAGAAAAGAGTGTGGAGAATAGAAAAGTAGAAAATGGTTTGGAGGTTGTGAAGATAAAGAATGGTGGTGGTATGGTTTTATAGTGAGTTTTGAAAGTGGTGGAGTAAAGATGGAATTAAAAGGGATTTATGGTGGTGTTTGAATTTTGAATGGAAGGAAGAATGGAAAATGATGTAGAGTTATGGAGGTGGTGATGGAGGGATGAATGTGGTTTATGGTGTTTAAATGGAAGAAATAATGGGGAAGATAAAGAATATAGAATGATGAATTTTGAAATTCAAAATTCAAAATTCAAAGTGGGAAAATTGATGTTCTCTGCGTGGTCAAACGGATAAAGCAGTTGCTACACACCCTTGGGAGACGCGCGTCTCAGGTGTGCAGTCTGCTAGGGGACAGGGTATGGAGACGGGAGTCTCCTGTCCTAGCCTAGGGAACATGTCTGTCTCGCATGTGCTTTTGTGGTCATGTGCTGACAGGTACAATAAACATGATAAATAGTACAGAACAGTGACATGCAATGTTACTATAAACAACAAAATACCAGACTGAGTATATTATATGCATTCATGAATATATAGCAGTTACATAGCAGAATATATAAAACAAAGTAGTAGTGATGAATAAAATATTGCATTTCGAATTAAAACTGGGTACTGAGTGTTAATAGTAGCAGAATGTAAAATGCATAAAATGAAAATCTAAACTAGGAATAAGAAATTGCTAAAAATAGAAATAAAAATCTAATATCCTAAAAGTCAACATCTAGCCACGTTTGTTGTTTTGCACATTAGAATAAATGTGCTTGAAGACTTTGTCGAATTGAGCATTAACGGTGTCGATGAAATTGAAGAAGTGCATTTGTTGAGTGTGTAGCTCGTCGCGCATATGCTGAACTCCATGTTGTAGTGCATCTATAGCTTGGCCATGTGCGATCGGATTATAAGCATGCTCGATCCTTGGAGGAGCATTTCTCGGGGCCACTGATTCAGCGGATGCAGCAGGATGTTGTTGTTCAGGCTCGACATCGGTCATATCTTCAGATTGATCTTCTTGTGAACCAATAGGAGTCTCTGGCTCATACTCAGGAACTGGTTCGTCTTCAGGCATAGGCTCATATTCGGGCACAGGCTCATCCTCGGGCATTGGTTCATACTCAGGAACGGGCTCGTCTTCAGGAGGATTCATGTCATAGTATCCGGGAGGAGTGTCAGGTTCAGAGTCTTCTTCTGCTACATACATGTCATCATCCAAATATTCATAGGCTTGTGGAGTTTCAGGAGATGACTCTCTATAAGGAATCTGACCAAAGTAAAGCCAATTGGCGGGGTTGTGCACACTCGTCCTCGAATTCGGTAAGGTGAACTGATCCAGTACTTTGTTATCAATAAGTAAATCAAACCGATCAGGACCAAGGTTTCCAATGATACCTCGATTAAAGCAGAAGCGGATGTTCATGGAGTTGTAGGAACCAAAAGGTGTCAATCTAAGCAGTGGTTGTCTCAGTCCTATAGCATTTGCAATCATAATGACGAATCCGCCGATCAGAATAGGTGAAACTTCGTCTTGCGTGATGCGCTCGAAGTTTGCTAGCATAAATGTAATAGCATTGACCGGACGATTCTGAGAGGTGCAGAACATGATGAACAACTCTTCTCTGGAAACTTCAGTGACATTCTCAGGTTTACCGAAAATGTAGTGAGCGATAATCTTATGCAGGTATCTGAAGGCAGGATTATTTATGAATGCTCTCGAATTGAAACTCATGCTCTTCAGGATTATCGTTTCCAGTAATCTTACCCCGAAAATTTTCCAACTCCCAGTGAGCAAGACGTTCCTCTGGAACTGTGGTGTATGCATCCGATCCATTAGGGATTTCTAACATAGCAGCAAAGTCACGGACACAAAACTGATATTCCAATCCAAAGATGAGATTTTTATAACAATGATTAAAATAATGATTATAATCATAATAATTATTATAAGTGGCAAAAATAAAAATTTAAATAGAAAAGTAAAAATAAAAACAAGATAAAATAAAATAAAATATTTTAAATTAAAAGATAAAGGTAAGAAAATGAAATAAAAATGTGGGTTGTCTCCCACTAAGCACTTTGTTTTATGTCGTAAGCTCGACGATTTAAATGAAAATCATTTTTACGAATGAGCGGGCAGCTCGTCAAGTTTTAAAATTTGAATATTTTCATCGTGCTCGAGACGATGGTAGTGTTTAAGACGTTGCCCATTTACGACAAAAGGTTCGACCGTTTTTCCTTTGATTTCTATCGCTCCGCTCGGAAATATGTTAGTAATTTCGAATGGACCAGACCATCTAGATCGTAGCTTTCCAGGAAATAATTTTAGTCTAGAATTAAATAAAAGGACTTTATCGCCTATGCTAAACTTTTTCCTAGATATACGCTTGTCGTGCCAATTTTTCGTTCTTTCTTTATAGATTTTAGCGTTTTCGTAAGCGTCTTGTCTAAGCTCGTCTAATTCGTTTATGTCGAGAATTCGTTTTTCACCAGCAGTGGTGTAATTTAAATTTAAATTCTTAATGGCTGTTGCACCCCAAAATTTTCCCACTTATTTATTCTCCAATTAGCCCTCACCTCACATTCCCATGCATACTTCATCTAGGTCCTTCATCCATTGCATTTACTCATATCATGATCACTATTCAGAATTGATATGGAAAAGAGTTTTTGTTTTGGAAATTCTTGATTAAGAAGAGTCAGATCTGAGGTGTTATTGAAAAGGATCATTTCCATTGACATACTCCTAAAATCAGGGTTTTATTCTCTCCGACTCAAAGCTCTGGTTAAAAGATACAAATCACAGGTTTATCAGGATTTCCAAATTAGGGTTTTTGACCAAAGTCAACCCTGTTGACTTTCTGGTCAAAGTTTAATCAGGAGATGATTCTGAGTGTGAAATATGGTTTCCTTGAAGAAATATTCATTGGAGCTTCTTCGGTTGAAAACTGATTGAGAATTGGATCGGAAACGGATTAATCGAGAAATTCATCTGGAATCGGAAAATTAGGAAAAGTTGACTTTTGGGTCAAAGTCAACTGTTAAATATTGACTTTTGGTGAAAAGTTGGTTAAAGAAAGTCAAAGAAATGAATAAAATCGAGAGTTTGACAAAGTTTCCAAAAAGAATAAGAAAATTCCAACACTTAGAAAATTTTTGAAGCTTTTGGAATTGAGTGAGCAGTCCACTTTGGCACTGATTTACACGTGAAAAAAAGCATTTTTTGGAAAGGTTTACAACATCAAAGTTGTCCCCCTCATGGAGGAGAACAACTTTGTAGTTGGACATTTTTCCATTTGAAACTTGGTTGAAGAGTTATTAAGATGTGAAGTTGAGATTTTTCATTTGAATCAAGTCATAATGGCAAGGCAAAATTCTGGGCAGCGTGACACATTTCATCAAGCATGTGGTGTGCTAACTTTGAGGTTGATTTTAGAGAAATATAAAGGACCATAAAGTACAAACTTGGTATGCATCTTTTCATCTCCATGTCCTCTATCCATTGAAACAAGAACAAAGTCAATTGGGTGAAAATTGAATCCTTTATGAGATTCCAAAGTCACACTCTCACACTGATCAAGGCTAAATGTCTGGCAAGGCAGGTTCCTATGCACAATGCAGTCATTCTTACAAACACATGGCGTGCCAAATTTGAAGCTGATTCTATGAAATTACGAGCATCCATTAGACTCAAAACCAACAACAAACTATTCCTCGCCAGGTCTTCTTTCTAATGAGCCATGGATAGTAGTCTCATGACTTACGTGGGCCAAGGTAGAGGCACTTAATTTTGTGCTCTTATCAAGTTATATCTTGCCAAGCATGTGAGGCCAGATCAAGTTACACGCGCACAGGCAAGGTCAAGCGTGACGCCACTTGTTTGTGGTCTTTTTTCTCATCCCTACAAACGTTATCTCTTGATGAGCCCAACATGTAAATTGCTCTCCTCATTCCCCTCTTTCCATAGAGCACAAAATTGACATTATTGGTGATCCATAGATGAAGTCATATGTGCACAAAGTCAGTTTCCTGAGCGTGCTTGGAAAGAGAAGGGCATGAACATTGTCGTAGTGTGCATGGGTGCAGCCCATCAGTTTTTTACTCAAAACAACCATGCAATTGTACTCCAATATAAAAACCTTCAAAAGCTTACCAAATACGAAGAACCCTTGTGCATTAAGTTTGAGCAATGATCTACTACCTTGCATCACCACCATAACTCTCCATGCTACCTCAAGTATATAAACATCAAACCCTTCACAAAGTCACGAACACACTCATTTTCTCAGTTTTCATTTTTTCTCTCTACTCTCTCCTCTCTACTCTCTCTCTCTCTCTCTCTCTCTCTCTCTCTCTCTCTCTCTCTTCATTCATCTCTAAAAGTTTGTTACGTTTTGTAACAAACTCTTCCACCATCAATCTTCACTCTCCGACTTCAAACTCCATAACCAAAGCTTTATCATCACCATAACCACCTTCAAGCTACACAACAACCTTCAACACCATCGTTGATCGTCTCTTCACCACTTCCATGGACCCGAAGCATCATCACAATCTTCATTGAGAAAGCTGCAAGATCCTTGGTTTTCAAGCCTCAAGAAGAAGATCCTTGAGTTTATTTCTCAGGGAATCGTGTCCACTCCATAATCGTTCATCATTGGCAGCAAGGAGCTTGAAGAGAGTGAAGTCTTTCCTCGACGATTAATCCAAGATTTTCCTCAGGTAAGATCTAGAACTTGTTATATCTCATGTAGCGTATCGTAGATGCATACACATTTTAGATTCAGTTTTTTGGTTTGACTTCAGTTTGCGTGAAGCCATTGATATTTGACTGTTTGAATGAGGTTTTTGAGTTTTAAATGTTGTGAGGATCGTTTCTGTACCGTTAGCATGTGTTTCTGATGCAATGTTAGAAGTTAGGGTTTACAAGTCTGTGCTCGGTTTACACGATAGAAATAAAATTAGAGATAATTAATGCCGGATTCGTGTTCTACGTGCAAATCCGAATGGACCGGTGGTACTGTTTTTGATTTCTGAAAAAAGTGGTGAACACCGCCGTGAAACTGGCCGGGGAAGACGACCGGAGCCCTAGCTCCGGCGTCTCTATTTATTTTTTTATTCTTTTCTCTGTTTGCTGACGTGTCGCGCTTGCAGTGGTCCATTTCTCCAAATATCTTGTGGATTTTTGTTTTAATAAATGATTGGAAAATGATGTGTTGCATTCTGATTGGCCCTTGTGATGCTTTTGTCTCTTGTGACTTAAGTGAACCCGTGACCTATTGATACTAGTGTATAACATATTTGGCATGTCACGTTGCTTTACAATGAACAAAATAATACACATGCTGTTAGTATATAATAAAATGAAATAATAAAAAAATGATGTTGTGAGATACAGTTGGGCCCGTTCTGAGTTCGTTTGGGCCTAGCATTCCACCTTTGTTCTACACCCCTAACTTGCTGTTGTTGGCGCTTTGATTGTAATAAATGGGCTTAACATGTTTGATATCTGCACCTCCTATCTTTGAGGCCCAAACGCCATTTGCACTAAACCCAGTTCATTTGAATTCTACTAATACACCCCCTGTCTGGGAGTTAATAAAAATAATAATAATAGTTTTCTTTTATCTTCTTTTGCTTATTAATTGAATTTTCCTTTAAATAAAAAAATGATAAAAATTGTTTTCTAGTCAATTAGAATTTTAACAATCCATAGATTTTATTTTTAGATTTCTAATTGATTTTAATGGTTGATTTTCTTAAATTTTGATTGGTTCTCACACTAGAAAATAAATAGTCTTTTTTAGTTTTAATTTTTGGAAATAGCTTTGAAATGAATAAAAATGTCAATTGCTTGTGAATATTTTCCTTTTTAGGTTAGATTTTAATTATTTTATTTTGTGAATATTTTCATATTTTGAGAAATGTCTAAAATACCCCTAGTTGTTAAAGTTGACTTTGGTCAACTTAAACAACTTTCTTCTTAGTATTTCCCATTAGGATTAGTCTTGTAGATTATAATAATGACAATTAGACTAGAGAATAGGTTAGTTCCCCTTCTTCATTCTTTTTTCTTTTCAACATTAAAACACTAACAAATAAAGATGCGAATCACACCTTACTAAAAATGGGAGAGAAATGAATGGGATTTATTCTCTAATTTGTTTCTCAATCACTTAGTGGGAGAGAAATGAGTGGGATTCATTCCCTAATCTGTTTCTCGATCACTATATAATGGGAGAGAAATGAGTGGGATTCATTCCCTAATCTGTTTCTCGATCATTATACATTTTTATGTGATTCAAATTGCAAAGTAATTCCCTTAAAATATACCCAACCAAAAACACTTAAAACACCTAATAAAGGCTCAAATTAAAACAAAGTAATGAAGTGGTGCGAAACCTTGTATTGGGTTTTGTTCATCATGTAGTTACATAAAAAAACACAAACCCAAGTTCATTCTGCTGCTAAGAACAAGTTAAGTCTAGTCCAGAATTAGGCGTATAAGTCTCCAAAGGTCGATCATCGTGGATTGTGACCTTAACCTCTGTTCAACTAAAAAACACAAAACAAATGGAAACTATTGAGCCAAACTACGGTCGCTCTGATTCCTGTAAAGGATACGTAGGCATTGGGTCGCGGGGCCTAAGCGAGCACACTTGTAAATAATTCCTTCTTCTCCCCGTATTTCTTTTGCATTCATTCGCATTTAAGTTTTAGACATTAGACACCCTTTAGATAGAAACAAACATAGGTGGATACCATCGAGTACGATGGGCGTGAGGGGTGCTAACACCTTCCCCTTGCGTAACCGACTCCCGTACCCTATTCTCTGGTCGCAAGACCTTGTTCTTATTTTGAGTTAGGTTTCCTGGTATTCCTTTCCCTTGATGGGATAAATATATTAGTGGCGACTCTGATTCCATTTTTCGCGGTAGCGACAGCTGGCGACTCTGCTGGGGATGTATTAGACCTGTGCTGGTCCATTCTTAGCGAGTCGATCCTAGCCTTTGTTTGTTTCGTTTTATTGGGTGTTTCTTTGTTTATTTATATGTTTGCAACATTTGTATATGTGCTTGCATATCATGTTTATTTCTTGCTTGCTTATCATGTTTACTTTTCGCATGCATCTGGACTATATTATGGGTCCCCGTGGGGGACACATATTTTCTCTCTGTTTGCAGGTTGGGTGGGATGATTCTATGAGGTAAAAGGCCCAATACACAGGCTATGAGTGCACTTTAGGTACCCTAGGATAGAGTGGGATCATGGTTTGTCTCGAAGTGTACGTCTCGGGAAGGATTATGTGACTACGAGCAGAGTAGTGGTTTCAAACAGAGGTATTATCATCACCCGCATCCGCGCTGTGACGGTGTGTCATACCCCAAAATTTTCCCATACATTTTCTTCTATACAAATCCAAATCAATACCTAAAGTTCCTAGACACACTCTCCTAAGCAAAGATCAGAGAACTAGGGTTTGGTTTGTTAAAAGGAAAAACAGTGAATCAATGGCTCTAAGGCATCTCATATGGCTCAATGTATCCCAAATTACTTCCATGACAAGTATCAAGTCTCATCTCAAAGGATTGATCACTCAAAAGTTCAGAAAGTCAACAGTCGACTAGTTGACCTAAAAAGTCAACTGTGGTCAAAGCAAAGTCAAAACTCCTGATTTTTTGTCAAGATCCTCATATTGAAGTATCATTCACCATTTGATCAAGAATTGATCATGGTTCATCAAGGAAAGATCAAAATCAACAATTCAAAAAGTTTCTAAATTAGGGTTTTGTATAGGAAAAGTCAACTGAACTTTGACCAGCCATAACTCTCACATGGAACATCCAAAATTTTCCATCCAAAGCTCATTTTGAAGGAAATTTGATTCTCTACAAAATTGTGTCTAACATGCCAAGTCTAAAAATGCTTCATTTGAGAGATATGCACCAAAACAATATAGGTCCTTTTCTAAAGTCGACAAAAAGACACTTTTTTCCAAAGGACATAAAAGAAGCATGGAAAATGATTTTGATATGAGACCAAAGACACTGGTTAGAGGACTCTTTAAGGTTTCCAAAGAGTCCACAAGCTTGAAATAATATTGAGATATGAAGAAATGGCATGGTGTGCAAGTTCACCTATTTTCAAGGGTGTTTAAGAGAGAAAAAAAGCCTAAAACTCAAAATATTTCTAAATGGGCTTACACTCTTTTTGTTCTACCCTTATTATGGGCCCATCCACGTGCTGAAAACTAAGGCTCTTTATTTTTTTACAATTTTTATTAATTATTTTATGATTTTAAATCATAATTTAATTATATAAAATAGCAAATAAATGAAAGATATGATCATCGCTTTGATTCCAAGCCAAATACCAATCAAATATTCTCACCAAGACACTCAAAATTCGTTCACATGATTTGAGGTACAAAAAGATCAATCAAGGGCCAAAATTAGAAACTTTAATCAATCAAATTTTCTCACAATTTCAATCAAAGATTCACTAAGATTTTCTCTAGTTTTATCAACCCTAATCACACACCTATAAGTATACAACAAATTCATATGCAAGGGTAACAAGAATTCGGCCTCAAAGAACCCTAAACCCGAGTGCAAAAGTGCAAGAAAATCCAAATTCGATTCTGGAGTTTGGGGCGGATTCAAAGAGTTTCAGAGGTTCAAACACGTTCCAAGGGTTTCATTGAAGGATTCCAGATCGTTCTCGTACCTTGAAGCATCAAGAACATCCCACTGTAAGTCATATTCTGAGTCTTTTAAACTTTGAATCGGAATCAATCATTACACGCATATTTAATGTATTCTTGATGCATATTCATGTTTATTTTGTTGCTCTGAATGATTCTGGAGATATAATTGCATTTATATGTCGTTTTGATCATAGCACCATGGTTAGGGTTTTTTTAGTTTGGATTAGGGTTTTTCAGTACAGGTGATCTTTGACCTAATTGAGGCCATAGGTGAATTCGCGAGGTCCAGACGGTTTGAATGGTGGCCTCGCGAAATATTTTTTCTCTCGTTTGCTTGTATTCGTAACAGGACAGGTTTTAGCAACGGAAGGCGCCGTAGGTAAAGCTCTAGTTCAAACCTAAAACGACGGCCAGAGGTAGGGGATGACCGCGTGTCAATCTCCCGTTGGTTGGCCTTGGCGCGCGTTTTGAATTGAAAACAGAGAGATCTCGTGCTTTAAGACATACATGTTACCGTGCACTCTCAGCAATCCAGCCTTCCACTCCATTACTAGTCCGATCCAACGCATCTGGGAGCGCAGGTACACCATGGTCCATACGCGCGTGCCACACCTGATCCAGATAAGTTTTTTTCAATTTTTTTATTTTATATGACATAATCTTATTTTATTGTATATATATACATATATATCAATTTAAATATTTTCTTTTTCTTATTGATAATAAATTATTTATTTGTTATTATAAAAACTTTTTATAAATAACATATTTATTTTATTAATTATATATTTATATATTTATTTTATTTACATATTTATTTTATTTATATATTTATTTAATTATAATTTTTATTTCTTTTTCATGTTTTAATTACTTTAAAAATTCATATTTATTTTATTATAACCTTAAAAAATTCATAAAAATTATTTTTGCATTCGATTTTATTTTCTTATCCTGATTTAATTAATTAGGTCGCGAGACCAATAATTAATTAAATCATTTATATTTTCTCATTTAAATCATACCTTAACTCAGGGTTTACGACGAGCATTCCAATACACTGAAATATTTTCTTTTCGTGCCTTGCCTTTTCAGGTTGATTTTTTTCAGACGCCTTTCGAATACGCGCCACGTCAAACACGAAGCTAAGTATCCGATTCTTTTATTTCCAAAGTCTATTTGGTTTCCTTTTGATTTTAGGGATTGCCCTTTTATATCTTTTGAACCATTCATACACTCACTCCTACTTCTATTTTCTTTTTTGCCTTTGCCATTTTTTAGGGTTACCTCCGAGGCTTGCCTCCGAATGCCAAACCATATCAGATCAAATCAAAAGATAAGTATTCTTCCTGTTCTAAATACTTGTTTATTAAGTTTTATTTTTACTTGTTAAATTAGGGTTAACCCTAATTGTCTCTGAACCGATAATGCACTCACTATATTTTGTCTTCTTATTTTCCCGCCTTTTTCAGGGTTTGTCAAATTGCCAAAGCTACGAACATTGGTAACCCTAAACCTTGTCCTCAATTATTACTTATGTTAAACCTTTTGTTTTAATTATATCCCGCTGGTTTCAATTCCCCTCTCCTCCGCTGGTTACAATTTCCCTTCCCCATTATTATTGCTTATGTTATTGCGTGGTTAGTAATCCTAGGGAGTGCAACCTTTGAATTGAACATAGAATCACTAATTTTACAAGATAATATATTCGAATATGATCACGTGATTGATACACACACGCACACTTTTGGGTAACCTCGCTGTTGCCTTGTTGCCTTGTATTTTGTGCAGAATAGCCAGTCCATCGAATACGAGGATACCTCAGCCATGTTGCCTCGATTAAAGGTCATGGTCCCTAATGATGCTGCCTTTAATACACTAACATGACCTCGACCCTCGGAAGTTGCCTACGGAAAAGGCTGAGGTATCTTCTGGTTGCCTACGAAAGGCTATTATGATCCTTCTCCTTAGACTACCTGCCTCTCTATGGCATGGGTCAGTCTTTGAGCGAATGATAATTCGATGACCCTTCTACCTCCAAACGAAAGGCTTCCTGCCCTCTTATGGCAAGGACTGACCCTTTCATTCTGAAAGGCTAAAAAGAGACCTATCATCTGAGTTTAAGGTAATTGCCCCTAATTGCCTTGCCATGCTCTATTTTCTATATTCTTTCTCAAAATTCTTCAAAACTGGCTACGCTCATTTACGAGCTAAAGTCCATTTTTTCCTCTTTCATCTACATTTTCTGAAAACGAGCAAGCAAAGCAATTAAGGGCCCATGGAAAACCATGGATGCAAAGGGTGCCTTACACCTTCCCTTTGCATAAATTACCCCCCGAACTTAGATTTCTTTAAAAGGTTTTTTTCTGTTTCTTTTAGCCTTTCTGAATTTGTTTGGATAAAATAAAAGTCGGTGGCGACTCATGCTTAACCGCGACATTTTCGATCGATAAAAAGTCAGTTCACCGTATTACAGAACTGGCGACTCTGCTGGGGATAAAATTCGATAAAAGAGGGGTTACCTTAAAAGTTTAGGATTCACTTTAATTGTTTTCTATTGTTTGTTTTGCTTGTTTTAATTTTCAAGGCTGTTTTGGGAATTCTGCTGTGTGAAAGGTCCTACACCCGGATCTAGTGTACCTTAAGTATGTGGCATGAGACCAAGGAAGTTGTACGACATGTATCGTTATGGTTGAACTGGTGGCCACCGTTAGTGCGACGCTTTGGTTTGTCCTGATGGCCCTTGAATCTGATCGAGGAGACATTTGGCTACCGCGTGGTGTCAAGAGCACTAATTCGCCTTTAGAACCTTAGTTGAACTTGACTTTGGCTTATAAGAAGTAGCGAGATGGCTGGCTTCGGATTCCTGACTGAAGTCGGTTGATACTCGATGCTACACTCATTGAGATTGGACTCAAGGGATGCTTTTGGCTGGCCGATTGAGTGCAATGTTGAGACAATGCCCACGAGAAAGATCAGGGATATGAGCACCATAGAACCTGGTTACTTTTTAGGACAGGTTGAACCAACTAAACGAAAGGAAGAAGGGTATATACCTATGAACTTCATGCAAACCTACCCTTAAGGCAATTGTGTGACTTGTTTGTGTTTGTTATCTACTTGGCATCATGACATCATGACATCATGGCATATCATATCCACTAACAATTTCAAGGACCAAGAAATTTATATTTGTACTGTTTTGTAGGACATGGCTTTTGCTACTAGGGATTATGTACGACTCAACTTCGTGGGGATACCTTCTGAGCTTAAAGAGCTTGCCTTAGAAGTTCCTGGAGATTCTAAGTTTGCTGAAAGACATGGTTATCTACTCCGACTGGTCACCTCCCAATTTGAAGAAGATATGATGAGAGTCTTATGCCAATTCTTCGATCCCGAGCACCATTGCTTCACTTTTCCAGATTATCAGTTGGTACCTACCTTGGAGGAGTTCTCGGATTTACTTGGTATACCTATCTCTGAACATTTACCCTTTACTGGTTTGGAGAGCACTCCAAAACTTGAGACTATTGCTGCTGCGCTACACCTAAAGAGATCAGACATTGCTTCTAACTGGGACACCAAGAATGGGGTCGAAGGTCTCTCGGCCAAATTCTTATTTGGGAAAGCTCGACAATTTCTGAAAGCCATGAGTTACCATGCTTTTGAAGACGTTTTGGCTTTATTGGTATATAGTTTGGTTTTGTTTCCTAATCCTGATCAATTCATTGATGTGCACGCAATCAAGATCTTTTTAACCCACAACCCAGTGCCTACACTACTGGGAGATATTCTACACTCTCTTCACTCCCGTATCATGAAGAAACGAGGGACTCTTATGTGTTGCACACCCATGCTAGCTAGGTGGTTTATTTCGCACCTTCCGCGTTCAGTGGTAAGAAACGATCAAAAGATGCAATGGTCTCGAAGAATCATGTCACTTTCTCATTCAGATATCCGTTGGCACATCATATCTCAGGAGTACGTCACTATTATCGATCATTGTGGGAAATTCCCTAATGTACCTCTCCTTGGCATTAGAGGGGGAATCACCTACAATCCTTCATTAGCCCTACGACAGTTTGGTTATGCTCGAAGAGATGGTCCTCATCACTTGATTATTGAAGGGGTTGTTTTCAATTATGAAGAAGATGCTCAAAACCAACGCCGAGAGTTCATACGCGCTTGGAATAAAGTGTACAAGGTTTATAGCAAAAGTTGGGGGCAAAAGAACTCCCTTCCTTCAGAACCTTATCTCAGATGGGTGCGCACTCGCGCTCAACGTTTTGTCATGCCATATCCCTATGTTAGACCTGTGATTGTTGAACCTGAATGTGAAGAAAAGGTTCCTTTGGTTATTCTCCATCCGGACATGCCTACCGATTTAGAAGAACTACAAAAGTCATGGGTTCAATTGAAAGAAGAAAGAGATACTTTCGAGGCTCAATTCCGTGCTAAAGAGAAACAAGTGTTAGAGCTCACGAGACTACTTCAGGCGGAGCAAGGTATCAACAACTTCATTGGATCAAAGAGGAAGCGCCCATGGGAGACTTGAAGGAGTTTTATCTTATTACTATTATTTCTAGTTGTTTTACTTATTTGTTTCCTTTTGTAAGCCTAAAAGTGGCAAAGAACCATAACTAAGTACAAGTTAATTATTATTATTATTAATATTATTATTATTATTAATAAATTTGTTCTTTCTTTCTTGTTTAAGCAAATTTAAATTTCAAGGTCCCTGAAAACATTGCATATGCATAATCATATCATTCATAAACATCGCATCACAGGTTTTCATAAAAAACAAATACCTCATCTTTCCGCTGTTTATTTCAGTAAGAAAGATGGATCTCGAACAATCTGTCAAGAATCTCCAAACTCAGAATGCTGAATTTCAAGCCTTGATCCTGAATTTGTCCAAGGGGCAAGATGAACTGAAAGCTCTCCTGACTAAGAAGACGAAGACTCAGAAACCCAAAGGAGTGATCAACCTGGGGAGAAGGTTCAAAGGCCGTCCTAAGAAAGCTGAAGAAGCTCAAATTCCCAAGGATGAGGAAGAAGAAGAACATGATGGTGACGCTGGAAGTAATGTGGGCTCTGATGGTCAAGGTGAGGACGAAGAAGAGGATCCTCAAGACGAGGATGAATCTGATGAGAAGTATAGGTTACTAGAAGAGCGTCTGAGAAGCGTGGAAATTCAGAAGGTACCTGGGCTGGATTTTGAAGAACTAGGACTCGTTCCTGGAGTCGTTATTCCTCCGAAATTCAAAACTCCCGCCTTTGCTAAGTATGATGGAGTCTCCTGCCCCAAGATGCACTTAAGGTCTTATGTAAGAAAGATTCAGCCTCACACTGCTGATAAGAGGCTTTGGATCCATTTCTTTCAGGAAAGTTTATCTGGAACCCAACTCGAATGGTACTATCAACTGGAGGGTGCTAGCATCCGTACTTGGGAGGATTTGGTTGTTGCTTTCTACAAACAATACCAATATAATTCCGATCTCGCACCAACTCGCATGCAACTACAAAGCATGTCTATGGGACCTAAGGAAAGTTTCAAGGAGTATGCTAAAAAATGGAGAGATCTAGCTGGGAGAGTACAACCTTCCTTGACTGATAGGGAGTTGGTGGACATGTTCATGGGTACGCTAACTGGGCCGTTCTATAGTCACTTGCTGGGTAGTTCCTCGTCTAGGTTTACTGATCTTATCTTGACTGGAGAACGTGTTGAGAATGGTATCCGAAGTGGGAAGATTCAAGTGGGCGCATCTTCTGGTACTACAAAGAAACCATATCATGGAAGAAACGAGTCTAATGTTGTCCACAGTCAGAAGGGCCGTGACAAGAATGATCATAACCAATCTGTTGGAGCTGTCCTCATCTCTACTCCAACATCTCAACAAGCTCCTAGGCCAGAGTATCAACGCAAGACCGATAGGCCAAAGAGACAATTCACGCCGATCAACATGCCTTTGTCCCAAGCTCTGCAACATCTACTAAAGGCTAAGCTGATCACCCTGAAGGATCCTCCGAAGTTTGCCAACACTGCTAGTCCAGCTTATGATCCCAAGGCTACATGCGCTTACCATTCTAATGCTACTGGACACAATGCAGATAATTGTTGGGCCTTGAAAAACAAAGTCCAAGACATGATAGAAGCTGGCGAGATCGAGTTCGACGCCCCAAAGATTCCCAATGTCATCACGGCCCCTATGCCAAAGCATGACAATACTGTTAATGCTATCATGGACACAATCCATGTCTATGATGTAAGAGATCTGTCAACTCCTCTCCCTGACATCAAGAGAAAGCTGCTGCGAGCTGGTTTATTTCCAGGTTGCGACCCTGAATGTTATTACTGTGCATTCCTACCTAATGGCTGTGAGAATCTGAAAAGAGGTATCCAAGGCTGGATGGATCGTGGCACCATCAGGTTTGAGAAGACTCCTTCCATTGAGGAGTTGTGCGAAGGTTTCTCCCGTGGTTTGAAGTTCGAAGATGTATCCGTCATTTCCAAAGTCCCTTTGAAGATCCCTACCAAGGCTCCTTTCAAGATTTCTGCTGAACCCCGTGTGGCTCCGATCGTTATCACTCAACCTGGTCCGATGCCATATTTTTCTGATAAAGCTGTCCCTTGGAATTATGGTGCCAAGGTCTATGTTCAAGGAGTTAAACAAGAGCTGGAATCTGATAAGGTTTCTGAAGATGCCAATCCTGATGTGGTTAATATTGCTGGAACTAGTAAAGTGACAAGAAGTGGAAGGGTATTTTCTCCAGAGATCTCTCCGAACACTGCTTCACCTGCTGTTACTATCACCCCGAATGCTGATGCTCGTGGTAAAGGACCGTTACATGAACCTAAGCCTGTCGCTGAAAATCCACCATCTGAAGAAACAAATGAGTTCCTTAAGATCATTCGCAAGAGTGATTATGACATTGTTGAACAAATGGGGCATACTCCTTCCAAGATCTCTATGCTGTCACTTTTGAGTTGTTCCAAGACTCACGCCAAAGCTATGATGAAGTTTCTAGAGGCTGCCCATGTGCCACCAGAGATTACTGTCACCCAACTCGAGAATTGTATTGCAAACCTGACAACAGATAACTACCTTGGGTTCTCTGATGCCGATCTGAGTCCTAGTGGAAAGAATCATAACAAGGCACTGCATATCTCCATTGAATGTGGTGGTACCACCCTGGCTCATGTACTGGTTGACAATGGCTCGTCTCTAAATGTGTTACCCAAGTTGGTGTTGGACAAACTCAAAGTTGACGGAATTGAGTTGAAATCCAGTGATGTGATAGTAAAAGCTTACGATGGCACAATGAGTACTGTGTATGGCGAAGTTGAGCTCCCGATCAGAGTAGGTTCCCAGACTTTCAATACTGTGTTCTATGTGATGGATATTCGTCCCGCCTATTCATGTCTACTTGGACGCCCTTGGATACATGGGGCAAATGCTGTGACTTCAACTCTCCATCAGAAACTGAAATACCCAGCGAAAGGCAAGATCGTCACTGTGTATGGTGAAGAAGAGTATGTGGTAAGCTTCATAGATGAGACCAAGTATCTTGAATTCACTGGAGAAGCTTTTGAATCTCCCCGTATAGCGTATGAATTGGTCCCCCAAGTGGTTCCCGGGACTAAGCACGTCTACACTCCTCCTAAAGTTACTGGGGTTATTCCTACAATGGCTTCTCTGAAAGACGCTAGGGCTGTGGTAGAAGAAGGTGGCTGCACCATCTGGGGGCAATTACCTGATATTCCATACAAATCCAACAAATGGGGTTTAGGCCGCACTGCTAAGGATCAGAAGGGAGAACAACATCCTCGTCCAGAAGGTTTGAAGCCTCACTTCATCAGCAAGGGGGTTAATGCCATTGGAGAAGATGAAGATAATTACGACCTGGACAAGTGGATCTTCCCTACATCAGATAAAGGGCTGGACAACTGGAAGACTGAAGACATTGTTTCTATCTCCTATAGTCAGGAGTAATTGCCGTCCTTAGTTTTATTTCCTGCTTTCCTTTTTATTTCCAAGTTTAAATTATGTACTTCGATAAACAATAAACTCAAAAGCCGTGTGTCCTGCCCGAGGCACAATGGTCCATTGTTAGGGCTTGTCATTTCATAAGCATATTTTCATTCAATAAAACATTGGACGTTTCGTATTCAAATTGTGTGCTCGCTTTTATTTCTCTTTACTTTTATAGCTATGTGTTCTCACACACACCCACATGCATTGCAGATTCATATCCACTCTGGATCCTATTGATAATGACTCTGCTATTGCTAAATATGACTTTGAAAATCCGATCTACCAAGCTGAGGATGAAGGTGAGGAAGGTTGTGAAGTGCCTAGAGAACTTGCCAGATTACTAGAGCAAGAAGAAAAGACTATACAGCCGCACGAAGAGCCAATTGAGATTGTGAACATAGGTACCGACGAAGAAAAGAAAGAGATCAAGATAGGGGCTGAACTAGAGGATACTGTCAAACAAAGATTGATTCAGATGCTACGAGACAATGTTGAGATCTTTGCTTGGTCCTACGAAGATATGCCTGGGCTCGATACTGATATTGTGGTTCATCGTCTACCTATCAAAGAAAACAGTCCTCCGGTTAAACAGAAGTTACGAAGAAGCAGACCTGACATGGCTCAGAAAATCAAAGAAGAGGTCGAGAAACAATTCAATGCTGGGTTCCTGAAAGTAGTAAGCTATCCGCCATGGATTGCCAACATAGTACCCGTACCCAAGAAGGATGGAAAGGTCAGAATGTGTGTAGACTACAGAGATTTGAATCGAGCAAGCCCTAAAGATGACTTTCCACTACCACATATTGACATTCTAGTTGATAGTACTGCGCAATGCAAGGTTTTCTCTTTCATGGATGGTTTCTCAGGTTACAATCAGATTAAGATGGCACCCGAAGACATGGAAAAGACAACTTTCACTACGCCTTGGGGCACCTTCTGTTACAAAGTCATGCCGTTTGGATTGAAGAATGCTGGGGCAACGTACCAACGTGCAATGGTAGCTCTATTCCATGACATGATCCACAAAGAAATAGAGGTCTATGTTGACAATATGATTGCAAAGTCCAACACTGAAGAAGAACATCTGGTCCATTTACAGAAGTTGTTTGATAGGTTGAAGAAGTACAAGCTGAGACTGAATCCGAACAAGTGTACCTTTGGCGTAAGGTCTGGTAAGCTGCTGGGTTTCGTTGTTAGTAGTAAAGGTATTGAAGTCGATCCTGCAAAGGTAAAAGCTATACAAGAGATGCCCGCTCCACGAAATGAGAAAGAAGTTAGAGGATTCTTGGGACGTCTGAACTACATTGCTAGATTTATCTCCCATCTGATCGCTACTTGTGAGCCGATCTTCAAGTTACTAAGGAAAGATCAAGTAGTGAAATGGAACGACCAATGTCAAGAAGCCTTTGACAAGATAAAAAAGTACCTGCAAGAACCGCCGATCATGATACCACCTGCTGAAGGAAGACCTCTAATTATGTACTTAACAGTGTTAGAGAATTCGATGGGGTGCGTACTGGGGCAACATGACGAGTCTGGTCGAAAAGAGCATGCAATATACTACCTTAGCAAAAAGTTTACCGACTGTGAAACAAGATACTCACTGCTCGAGAAAACTTGCTGTGCTTTGGCATGGGCTGCTCGCCGACTGAGACAGTATATGTTGAACCATACCACTTTGTTGATTTCTAGAATGGATCCTATCAAGTATGTGTTCGAAAAACCCGCTCTCTCTGGACGAATAGCGAGATGGCAAATGATACTAACAGAATACGACATCCAATATACAACACAGAAAGCAATCAAAGGAAGTGTAGTGGCAGATCATTTGGCCCAACAAGCTGTAGACGACTATCAATCTATGAGCTTTGATTTTCCAGATGAAGATGTTATGCTTGTTACTGACTATGAACAACCTGGCCCGGATGAAGGACCTGAACCAGGATCCCGATGGACTATGGTTTTTGATGGAGCTTCGAATGCATTGGGTAATGGTATTGGCGCTGTAATTGTCTCGCCCGCAGGTGGACACACCCCGTTCACAGCAAGACTATGTTTCGACTGCACCAACAACATGGCTGAATATGAAGCCTGTATCTTGGGACTCAGAGCTGCTATCGACCTAAGAATCAAGTTCTTGGAAGTATATGGGGATTCAGCCCTAGTAATCAGTCAAATCAAAGGAGAATGGGACACGAAGCATCCTAATCTCATGCCTTATAAAGATTTGGTGCTATCTTTAATTCCACATTTCGAAGAGATTACTTTTGAACATATTCCCCGAGAAGAGAATCAACTGGCAGACGCATTAGCTACTATGTCATCCATGTTCAAGGTCAGATGGGACAACGAGGCTCCTATAGTTATTATTGAAAGATATGACGAACCAGCATACTGTTACGAGATAGCTACTAACGAGGTTGAAGAGAAACCATGGTTTCACGAAGTAAAAAGATACCTCGAGACTCAAGAATACCCTGAAGGGGCATCCATCAACGACAAAAAATTCTTCAGAAGGTTCGCATCCAAGTTCTTTCTGAGCAATGGAACCTTATACAAGCGCAACCATGATTCAACCCTGCTTCGTTGTGTGAACAATAAGGAAGCTGAAGAGATCATGGAGGACATGCATGATGGCACTTTTGGAACCCATTCTAGTGGACATACTATGGCTAAAAAGATTCTGAGAGCAGGTTACTACTGGTCCACTATGGAGACTGACTGTCACCAACATTCAAGAACTTGCCACAAGTGTCAGATATACGCCGACAAGGTACATGTGCCTCCTGTTCCTCTAAATGTTCTAACTGCTCCTTGGCCTTTTGCAATGTGGGGCATTGATATGATCGGAGAAATTAAACCTACCGCTTCCAATGGACACCGTTTCATCCTGGTAGCCATTGACTACTTCACCAAATGGGTAGAGGCTGCTTCCTTTGCTTCCGTAACCAAGAATGTGGTGGCTCGATTCATTAAACACAATCTCATCTGTCGGTATGGAATCCCCGAGAGGATTATCACTGATAATGGTACCAATTTGAATAACAAGATGATTACCGAGCTCTGCACACAGTTCAACATCAAACACCACAATTCTTCTCCTTACAGACCGAAGATGAATGGCGCTGTGGAAGCCGCCAACAAGAACATAAAGAAAATTGTACAGAAGATGACTGTGACTTACAAGGATTGGCATGAAATGCTACCATTTTCTCTTCATGGTTACCGTACCTCCGCACGCACATCAACAGGGGCAACCCCGTTCTCATTAGTCTATGGTATGGAAGCTGTGTTACCGATTGAAGTCCAGATTCCGTCCTTAAGGATCATGAAAGAGGCAGAGCTAGATGAAGACGAATGGATTCAGACTCGACTAGACCAAATAAATCTGATTGACGAGAAGAGGCTTGCGGCTGTTTGTCATGGACAATTGTACCAAAAGCGTATGATCAAGGCATTCAACAAAAGAGTCAAACAACAAGTCTATCAGGCTGGTGACTTGGTCATAAAGAGGATTATCCTACCACAAGGTGACCCTAGGGGCAAGTGGACTCCCACCTATGAGGGACCATTTGTAATCAAGAAAATTTTCTCTGGAGGAGCAATGATACTTACTACTATGGACGGAGAAGACTTTCCACAGCCTGTGAACGCAGACATAGTCAAAAAATACTACGCATAAATACGACCCGCTAGGTCGACGTACCTAGGCAAAAGTAAGGGCATCCCGGCAAACCAAAAGGGTTTGGGCAAAAATTAGGGATATATATAAAAAAATGTACACCCGTCAAGTTGAAAACCCGAAAGGGCGACTTGGGCAAAAAAGGGTATCCTGCTAGACTGAAAACCTGAAAAGGCAGTCTAGGCAAAAGTTAAGGATTAAGCGTACGACTATGTCTCACATCATTCATCAATCAGACATATCTACAACACCAAGTTCAAAAGGCTCGGATCGATTCAATCATCTTTCTCCAACAAGCAAGGGATGAGATGCTCGAAGACATAATAGCAATAGCAGAATTGAAACTCAATAGGATAGTTCCCACATAGCTATTTCTTGTTTATTCTATAATTTTTCAAAACACACAATATGTTATCTATTTTTGCCTATTCATGGCTTTCTTAATACAAGTTACTTTCTCTACTTCAAAATGTTCTTTTCTTTTTTCGAATGCGCAAACGTCCAATGCTAATTTTGAATGAACATATGCATATGAACATGATTATCATTTATCTTTTCTTTCGTAAAAATACCTATTAAGTTCATTAGATAGGAAAGGCAAAGAAACAATGTTCAAAGTAATCCAGAAGACTCCCTTTGAGTCGATAACTATGTCTCCCCACAGAGCCAGGTTCACAAGATTATATTCCCCACAGAGTAATCATTAAGAGGGCATCTTCAAATACTCTCGTCCAACAAAAGATATAGATCCCCAACAGAGATTACATCTTCAACATTGTCATCTCTCCAACACTTCGCTCTTCTCCAAAACATGGTTTATTAATATCTCTCATCCCCAGTCAGGGTACATCAAGTTACTAATCATCCCCAAGCAGAAATCATAAATCCCCAGCTAAGCTTTTCCAAGACATCAAACTCACAATGATGTAGAGATTTAGCTTCTCAATCGAGATGTTCTGAGAATCATAAATCATAAACATACATCATAAATCATAAACATACATCATAAGTCATAAACATACATCATAAGTCATAAACATATTCATACATCACATACACGTTCCTCATTTTGAGAAGCATATAATTCACGCATCATGGCATTGCATGAAAAATTAACAATGTTTGACAGATACATTACAAAGATTCGAATCTTATTCAAAGCAACGCCTGACGCATGGCATTCCAGACATCTACGGATGCAATTTGGATAAGTCTAACGCACGACTCGTCTATCGACCTAACGCACGGTCTTCCAGACATCTACGGATGCAAATTGGGTAGTCTAAACGCACGACTTATCCATCAACCTAACGCACGGTTTTCCAGACATCTACGGATGCAATTGAGAATAGTCTAACGCACGATTTATTCTCCGACCTAACGCACGGTTTTCCAGACATCTGAGGATGCAATTAAGAATGATCTAACGCATGATTTATTCTTCAGCCTAACATACGGCTTTTCCAGACATCTGATGATGCAAACTAGAAACAGTCTAACGTACGACATATTCTAATTCTCGAGCTTATCAAGTCAGATGGCATCTTTAAGCCCATCTCTAAACAACTACTTCTCAAACACTTCAGTCTCAACATCTAGATGGCATCTTTAAGCCCATCTACGACAAAAGTCCCTACTCCAGCTAGGGCAAATTTCTTGGTATTCTAGTGTTCAATCATCTTCCACCTTCAGATACCGACTGGCATACAAACCACTCTACATCTTCAGGGTTAAGATAATTGAACAGGGGCAGCTGTCATACCCCAAAATTTGCCCATACATTTTCTTCTATACAAATCCAAATCAATACCTAAAGTTCCTAGACACACTCTCCTAAGCAAAGATCAGAGAACTAGGGTTTGGTTTGTTAAAAGGAAAAACCGTGAATCAATGGCTCTAAGGCATCTCATATGGCTCAATGTATCCCAAATTACTTCCATGACAAGTATCAAGTCTCATCTCAAAGGATTGATCACTCAAAAGTTCAGAAAGTCAACAGTCGACTAGTTGACCTAAAAAGTCAACTGTGGTCAAAGCAAAGTCAAAACTCCTGATTTTTTGTCAAGATCCTCATATTGAAGTATCATTCACCATTTGATCAAGAATTGATCATGGTTCATCAAGGAAAGATCAAAATCAACAATTCAAAAAGTTTCTAAATTAGGGTTTTGTATAGGAAAAGTCAACTAAACTTTGACCAGCCATAACTCTCACATGGAACATCCAAAATTTTCCATCCAAAGCTCATTTTGAAGGAAATTTGATTCTCTACAAAATTGTGTCTCACATACCAAGTCTAAAAATGCTTCATTTGAGAGATATGCACCAAAACAATATAGGTCCTTTTCTAAAGTCGACAAAAAGACACTTTTTTCCAAAGGACATAAAAGAAGCATGGAAAATGATTTTGATATGAGACCAAAGACACTGGTTAGAGGACTCTTTAAGGTTTCCAAAGAGTCCACAAGCTTGAAATAATATTGAGATATGAAGAAATGGCATGGTGTGCAAGTTCACCTATTTTCAAGGGTGTTTAAGAGAGAAAAAAAGCCTAAAACTCAAAATATTTCTAAATGGGCTTACACTCTTTTTGTTCTACCCTTATTATGGGCCCATCCACGTGCTGAAAACTAAGGCTCTTTATTTTTTTACAATTTTTATTAATTATTTTATGATTTTAAATCATAATTTAATTATATAAAATAGCAAATAAATGAAAGATATGATCATCGCTTTGATTCCAAGCCAAATACCAATCAAATATTCTCACCAAGACACTCAAAATTCGTTCACATGATTTGAGGTACAAAAAGATCAATCAAGGGCCAAAATTAGAAACTTTTATCAATCAAATTTTCTCACAATTTCAATCAAAGATTCACTAAGATTTTCTCTAGTTTTATCAACCCTAGTCACACACCTATAAGTATACAACAAATTCATATGCAAGGGTAACAAGAATTCGGCCTCAAAGAACCCTAAACCCGAGTGCAAAAGTGCAAGAAATTCCAAATTCGATTCTGGAGTTTGGGGCGGATTCAAAGAGTTTCAGAGGTTCAAACACGTTCCAAGGGTTTCATTGAAGGATTCCAGATCGTTCTCGTACCTTGAAGCATCAAGAACATCCCACTGTAAGTCATATTCTGAGTCTTTTAAACTTTGAATCGGAATCAATCATTACACGCATATTTAATGTATTCTTGATGCATATTCATGTTTATTTTGTTGCTCTGAATGATTCTGGAGATATAATTGCATTTATATGTCGTTTTGATCATAGCACCATGGTTAGGGTTTTTTTAGTTTGGATTAGGGTTTTTCAGTACAGGTGATCTTTGACCTAATTGAGGCCATAGGTGAATTCGCGAGGTCCAGACGGTTTGAATGGTGGCCTCGCGAAATATTTTTTCTCTCGTTTGCTCGTATTCGTAACAGGACAGGTTTTAGCAACGGAAGGCGCCGTAGGTAAAGCTCTGGTTCAAACCTAAAACGACGGCCAGAGGTAGGGGATGACCGCGTGTCAATCTCCCGTTGGTTGGCCTTGGCGCGCGTTTTGAATTGAAAACAGAGAGATCTCGTGCTTTAAGACATACATGTTACCGTGCACTCTCAGCAATCCAGCCTTCCACTCCATTACTAGTCCGATCCAACGCATCTGGGAGCGCAGGTACACCATGGTCCATACGCGCGTGCCACACCTGATCCAGATAAGTTTTTTTTAATTTTTTTATTTTATATGACATAATCTTATTTTATTTTATATATATACATATATATCAATTTAAATATTTTCTTTTTCTTATTGATAATAAATTATTTATTTGTTATTATAAAAACTTTTTATAAATAACATATTTATTTTATTAATTATATATTTATATATTTATTTTATTTACATATTTATTTTATTTATATATTTATTTAATTATAATTTTTATTTCTTTTTCATGTTTTAATTACTTTAAAAATTCATATTTATTTTATTATAACCTTAAAAAATTCATAAAAATTATTTTTGCATTCGATTTTATTTTCTTATCCTGATTTAATTAATTAGGTCGCGAGACCAATAATTAATTAAATCATTTATATTTTCTCATTTAAATCATACCTTAACTCAGGGTTTACGACGAACATTCCAATACACTGAAATATTTTCTTTTCGTGCCTTGCCTTTTCAGGTTGATTTTTTTCAGACGCCTTCCGACTACGCGCCACGTCAAACACGAAGCTAAGTATCCGATTCTTTTATTTCCAAAGTCTATTTGGTTTCCTTTTGATTTTAGGGATTACCCTTTTATATATTTTGAACCATTCATACACTCACTCCTACTTCTATTTACTTTTTTGCCTTTGCCATTTTTTAGGGTTACCTCCGAGGCTTGCCTCCGAATGCCAAACCATATCAGATCAAATCAAAAGATAAGTATTCTTCCTGTTCTAAATACTTGTTTATTAAGTTTTATTTTTACTTGTTAAATTAGGGTTAACCCTAATTGTCTCTGAACCGATAATGCACTCACTATATTTTGTCTTCTTATTTTCCCGCCTTTTTCAGGGTTTGTCAAATTGCCAAAGCTACGAACATTGGTAACCCTAAACCCTGTCCTCAATTATTACTTATGTTAAACCTTTTGTTTTAATTATATCCCGCTGGTTTCAATTCCCCTCTCCTCCGCTGGTTACAATTTCCCTTCCCCATTATTATTGCTTATGTTATTGCGTGGTTAGTAATCCTAGGGAGTGCAACCTTTGAATTGAACATAGAATCACTAATTTTACAAGATAATATATTCAAATATGATCACGTGATTGATGCACACACGCACACTTTTGGGTAACCTCTCTGTTGCCTTGTTGCCTGTTGCCTTGTTGCCTGTTGCCTTGTTGCCTTGTATTTTGTGCAGAATAGCCAGTCTCTCGAATACGAGGATACCTCAGCCATGTTGCCTCGATTAAAGGTCATGGTCCCTAATGATGCTGCCTTTGATACACTAACATGACCTCGACCCTCGGAAGTTGCCTACGGAAAAGGCTGAGGTATCTTCTGGTTGCCTACGAAAGGCTATTCTGATCCTTCTCCTTAGACTACCTGCCTCTCTATGGCATGGGTCAGTCTTTGAGCGAATGATAATTCGATGACCCTTCTACCTCCAAACGAAAGGCTTCCTGCCCTCTTATGGCAAGGACTGACCCTTTCATTCTGAAAGGCTAAAAAGAGACCTATCATCTGAGTTTAAGGTAATTGCCCCTAATTGCCTTGCCATGCTCTATTTTCTATATTCTTTCTCAAAATTCTTCAAAACTGGCTACGCTCATTTACGAGCTAAAGTCCATTTTTTCCTCTTTCATCTACATTTTCTGAAAACGAGCAAGCAAAGCAATTAAGAGCCCATGGAAAACCATGGATGCAAAGGGTGCCTTACACCTTCCCTTTGCATAAATTACCCCCCGAACTTAGATTTATTTAAAAGGTTTTTTTCTGTTTCTTTTAGCCTTTCTGAATTTGTTTGGATAAAATAAAAGTCGGTGGCGACTCATGCTTAACCGCGACATTTTCGATCGATAAAAAGTCAGTTCACCGTATTACACGGTGCTTACCTTCGGGCAGACCGTATACTGCATTCCATGACCTTACCCTGACCTAGATTCACCAGTAAGTGGGGAGGGATATACATGACAGGTACCGTTGGTGACTATTAAGTTCTGATGGTGATTATTGTTCTTATGGTTCTGTGATACCTATGTCGGACTTTTGATCTCGTGACATCTGACATGTATCAGTTATTCAGAGGATTGTATAGTGGTTACTCGGATTATATGGACCTTAATCCCATGCTTTTGCATTGCATAACATCATTACCTTATCCACTTCATTTTTGGGGGATTCTAAAGTCTATTTCCAAAAAATAAAAAAGGAAACAAAAAAGTAGAAAAAAAAACAGAAAAGATGAAAAAAAAGATGCTATATGCAAAAAAAAAAAAAGAGAATAAAATAGAAACAAAAGTTGATGAAAAGACTTTAGGATCCCTTAGAAATGAAACATGCATTCATACTATCATGCATTTCATAGAAGCTTATGGGGGCCCTTTCTACTCAGATATTGACTTCAGCAACAAAATTGACTTCTCACCGCTACGTGCTCGAAAGTTAATGATGGAACAACTCCGTGAGTACTTGAATGAGATGAGGACAGAAATGGGGATTAGCCTGAATCAGTGTATGGAGATTATTCAAGAGTTTTCTCTTAGACAAAGAAGAATTGAGACAAGTTCCTCAGAGGCCAAATGCAATGTTAATCTCACCTCAATAGAAGGTCTTTTGAATTAGCATGTCTGAAGTAATGTTGAGATTCCTATTCTTGGTAAGGAGAATTCACATCATTGAAGTCTTTAAGTTTCCGAGTATTGAAATTGACGAAAGGGTTCACCTCTTGAAGACAAGGTTGAAAGCCATAAAAGATTGTGACTCTGTTGATTTAGACATTGTTGGATTGTGCCTAGTGCTTGATGTCAAAAGCTGCAAAGGTCATTTATTCTCTCTTTGAATAGTTTGGACATGCAAGCCAAAGTGGTAATCATCTCTTGTACATATGTGGAAGTTGCTTGGGGCTCCCGACCGAGGGATAAGCAAGACGTATTCTGGTCTTGAGCACTGCACCATTCGCATTGCTCGAATCCCTAAAGCATTACAAATTCTTGTGTGACTTCATCAAAATCTTTTGCCATGTGGTAATCAAGAGTGTTCTGCAGAGGCATTTCTCATTCTCAAGCTGTATCTTCATATCATGTGTGATCTCTTCCCGAAATTTTCTTCTCAGTGGCCTTTGCTCGTCAATAGAGGAAGAAAGAATATGGGAAACATAATGATGTAATTATAATGCCTTGTGCTCAATTACTCCCCTGTTGGTGAGAATTTCAGTTGGTTAAGATTTGTGTTGTGGGTCTTCTTCACCACAAATAGATCTCCTCAATTTGATGACCATACAAGGTTCTTCCATTTATGATGGCGATTACTACTCTAGCATCTATATTTGGGGCTCCCGACCGAGGGATAAGCAAGACATTTTCTGGTCTTGAGCTTTGCACCATTTGCATTGCTCGAATCCCTAAAGTAAGGCAAAATGCACCATTCTTGTACGCCTTTGTTGTAATATTCTTCTAGGAAGTAATCTAAAGGGTGTGGAAGGAACGTATGATAATGCTAAGTGGCTACCATGCCGGGGCACCTAGCCATTCAACTGAAGGTGGTAGGGCATTCAAAGGCAGAATTCAAGTCCTCGTTGATTTCAGAACAACCGCATCCATTCCAAGAGGTTTTATGCACAAATTGAAGTCTCGAAGGGGTATCAAAACTGCAAAAGGCATTCGAGAGCAATAAGTCCATACGGAGTGTTATACCCCAAAATTTGCCCGTATCTTTTTCAAAAAGAAGGCAACAGACTTCTGTCTAAAAATTGGGAGTTTCATATAATCTTGGATTTTATTTCATAAATATCCTGATTTTATGAATACTCGGTTTTTAGAATATTTCTTATACGGTATTTTGGTTCGCTGTTGAATTTATTCTTACACAAACGCCAAATACTATTTATCACTTCACACACGCTATTTATTTGAGATTTATTTGCAGATAAATAGTACTGACGCAATTGGTACATAATTAAATTTTGCAGGCGCAAAGTCCGGGGATTCAGACTGTACTGGTAACAATTAAATTATTATTAGTTTTTTGTTTCCCACTAATTTTTGTACTATATTATTATTTTCAAAATCTCTACTATTGTTTTCAAATCTTTTCCTTTCTTTTCAAATCTCTTTCTTTCAAATAAAATCCTAACTTTATTCCATACATCTCTCTTTTCAAACTCTACCATACACTTTCTTTCAAATCCTACTACCACTCAAATTTTCCTTTTTTGTACGGTATCACTTCATTCCCCAACGTCTCTATCCTTCTTTTCACTCTATAAATACCTCTCATTTTTTCCATAAATTCTCACATCAAATTTCACTCATTTCTCAAACTTCTACCTCATAATTATTTTCTCTTCTTCCCCGGCAAAAATGGCAAAGTGGATGGATACGTTTTTTCTTATGGTCATCACTGTTTTGGTGGTGATCATGTCCTTTTTCTGTCTGCATAGTCCTGAAAAATGCGGACCTGGGTTGCTTACACTCCCGTTCATCTATATGTTGTTATTTATAGCATGGGTTTTTAATCGTCATTTTTAAAGTTTGTCGTATCTTTCGCTTTCAAATAATGTACCATTTATTTTATTTGTCGTACTGTTCATTATATTATGTAATATTTGTACTGTCAGTACTATCTGTCGTACTGTCGTTTAATTATCAAAATAATATTATGTGTGTTTTCTGCTAGTTAAATATTTATTTTTCTGTGCATTAAATTTTTTCAAGGTTATTATCGGTAATTTCGTTCGCGTACAGTATATTTTATTTATTTATTATGTTTTTGTTTTTCTAACAACTCATGTAAATAAATTTTCACCATTAACACAACAAAAAACAAAAAGAAAAAATTAATTTTAACTGTTGAATTTTCACTTTAACTGTTACGTTAATGCCCGGACAACCAGTTAACAGTCAAACCCGCTGACAACATGATTCTCCGTGTTTTGTATCACCATTCAAATCAATCTTTTGCATTTCAAAATTCCAAGATTTTTGTTCTAGAAGTCTTCTGATAATCACATGATCAGCAGAGACTCAACACTGCACAAAAATCAGGTACGCTTAACTGTCTCCTACACAAACAGTCCCTAACTAGGGTTTTCGTTTTTTTCAGGAGAACAAGTTTTTTGAGACCTCAAATGGATTTCATGGACCTCCATATGTCTCAAAGTACCACCAGACAAATTTTCAAACTTCAATTCGCTCAGACGCACAGTCAGCAACTCAAACAGTCAATAGACGACCAGTTTGACCGAAAAGTCAACAGGCAGTCAAAAATGAATTTTTTTGTCAACATCCATATTTTGTCAAAAGATTCATCATTTGATCAATGGTTTATCATAATTCATCAGAAAAGATCATAAATCAACAAAACCCTAAGTTTCAAAATTAGGGTTTTCTCCTTAAAAGTCAACTGAACTTTGACCGGCCATAACTCTCTCCTCGTTCATTCAAAAAATTCCAACCAAATCTTGTTTTGAAGGAAATTCAATTATATTTCAAATGCAATTGATCCCATGGTCATTGGATTCACCATTTGGAAAATATGAGCTCAGACATTACAGGTCATTTTCAAAGTCAACAAAAAGTGGTTTTTTGTCAAAGGCCATAACATCAAGATAACTTCTCCAAATGCAAAAAAGTTTCCGAAGTGGCTTGTAGAGGACATCTTGAGGTTTCTAAAAAGTACAAGCACTCCTTCATATGATCAAAATTGAGGGAGATATGCCTTGTTGAAGTTGGCTATTATTTTGGAAAATGCATGAAACCAACATTGATCAAAAATGTTTTTTTTCAAAAGAGGCCAAGTATTCATGATCCAAACATGTTTCTAATGATACTAAAGGGCTCCCACGACCAACTTGAGGCCCATGGCATTTTTATTTCTTTTTTAATTTAATTTAATTCCATTTAAAGTTAAATTAAAAGAGAAATGGTGCAAGATAATGATTCAAGGCTTTTGTCCTTAGCATGAGCCATAAAAGTTGATCCAAACTCTGCAGCTTAGAAGTACATGGCAGGCCTAGAGCAAGAGGGATGAAGAAAATCAAGCCATGGCCAAAGAATTCAAACTTTTTAATATTAAAAAAACCAAAAGTTCAAAAGCAATCAAAGCTTCTTAGCTTAAGTTTGCAGCACCAATCTTGCTTATATATTACTTAGGATACTTCAGTAAGAAAAGAGACACAAGAGCATAGCCTAGAAAATACCTTCAAAAACCCAAAAATATCAAAAACCTTGTAATTTTCGTTTTGTAATTTCTAGCTCACATCAATAAAAACCAATCATTCAAATCATTTTCTGGGATCATATAGAGTAAGATTGAGACCTTCACTAAGCCCTACAATGCCCTGAACGCATATATATGGTTCTTCATGTTCATACATATTTGATTTTCGTTTTCATATGTATACTCAGTTTTAGTAAGAACTAACTGTTTTAATGTGTTCATGAGGTAAAATATAGCAGGTCTAACGTGGAACATGTAGGGTTAGACGCCTGAAACAAGTTCCACCATTTATAACCGAGTTGATGTTGAAAGCTTCGTATTTCATAAATCAGGAACTTTCAGGCCACGAAACCATCACCAATGGAATCTCAGCCCTCGAATTAGGGGGGTAGGGTTCCTTTTGTATGTTTATTGCTCGTATTTTTGCAGGTGGGAGGTTGAGGCTGCCGGAGAAGACGACCGGAGGTTTGACTCCGGCGTCGCTGACTTTCCTTGACTAGGTCAAGGCTGGCGTGGCAAAATAGAGCGTTCTGATTGGCTCTGTTTAAAAACTATGGCCCCGCGTGAAATGTTTTAAACTAATAGATCCAGTGCTCCCAATCTCATACACCTATGATGCGCCCTATCATTTGCAACCATCAGATTTCATTAATTCAAGATCCAATGCGCCTGAATGCTCATCCTTACCATAAACCACACCAGATCATATCTTTATATATTTTCCATTTTATTTTATTTTCTTTGCAAAATTAATTTAAAATAGTCTAAAAAATAAAAAAAATATAATAAAAATATTTTTAGGTTGATAAAATAATATATTATTTTTTGACACAAAAATATTTTATTTTTCTTAATAATTGAAATATTTTGTTTAATTAATTAGGTAATATTGTTATATTTATCTTTTAATTATTTCTAACCTATCAAAAAAAATCAAAAAAAAAAAATATTTTCTTCTTATTAAATCAAGTTTATATATTATAGACTAATTTTGTACATATTTAAAATATTTTTCTCTTTAACTTTAAATTATTTGTATAATTATTTGCATAATTATTGATTAATTAGCTTAATAATTTCCAAAGCAATTTCAAAAATCCCAAAAAAATTAATTTCATTTTAAAATTAATTGACACACAATTTGGACATATTTTAGACATAATTTTTTAGGTTTAAATTTTTATTTCTAATTCTTAGCTTTTTAATTAAATTAATTATGCATTAATTTTAATTAAAATCAACCATCAAAAAATCCAAAAATACTTCCCTTTATCTTACTGCAATTTAAATTCATAGATAAGTGTATAGGTTGTCAAAATTCATGTAAATAGTGTAGTTTACATTTCTCGTACAATCGATGTAATAGCGTAGATTTATTTTCCGCATTTTACATTCCCGCACTTTAATTTCTGTACATATAAAACTGCGTGTATGTCAAAAATAATAACTGAAGCGCTAGATCACTAATTTCAAAGATAAAAATATCTGAAAATAAAACACAATCACACTTGCACCTCTTAGGGTAATCCCTCTATTACTCTGTTCAAAATCAATTCTACTGTTTCAAATACAATTCAAATAAATTCTTTCTGTATCCAGTCAAAGAAAATTTTCTAAAAGAAAATAGGAAAGGACCTTATGAACTTAGGGTAGATCTCCTAATTGCTTGCTCAAATCAAACAAAACAACAAATGTTTCACATATCACTGTTTTTCAAAACAAAACTTTCAAAAAAGACAACATTTTATATATATCCAAACAAGGATCATTACGAAGTTAAAGATCTTTTTTCAAAACATCTTTCGAAAGATAAAACACTTTGTATACATCCGCACAAGGATCATTACAAAGTTAATTTACAAAGGTATTTTAAAACCACATACAAGCATTTCAAAGCAAGACAAATGATTCAAACAAGTGAGCTAAGCAATTAAGAGCCCATGGATAACCATGGATACAAAGGGGTGCTAATACCTTCCCTTTGTATAACCTACCCCCGAACCCAAAATCTCTTAAAGGTCTTTTTCTGTTTCTTTTATAAACCTTTCCTTAATTGGATAAAATAAAAGTCGGTGGCGACTCTCTGATTTTCAAAAACTCAAAAAATAAAAGAAGACTCAGTTCGTATCCCACGAGAAAAAACCGAGGACGACACGGAGTCAAGTCTCCTAAAAAATGGCATTCATTTAAGATCTTTATTGCATTCTCATTCCTAACATTTTGTTGTCTGTTTAAGCATTGATTGCATGTAAAAATTTGTTAATTTTCGAATGAAAACCATAATGCATTGTTTATGTTTGTCTTGAAGTAATCCATTCGTTTTCAATAAAAAAGATGTTTTTGGCAACGAGCGGAGGGAGAATGATGATAAAAAAAATGCAAACCCTAATTGTGTGTTTTTGAATAAAACCCTGCTGAGGATGTACAGGCATTGTTTCAAATTCCCAAACACCGGAGATATAAGGGAGATAGACCCTCGTTAACCCATTTAAGCCTTGAAGTAGGAGTTTCTTTCTGATCAGAAAAAAACCCTTAATTTTAACCGTGGGGCAGGGTAGTGTTCATTTAACTTGATCAAGTGTTCAAAACTCACAAATGATATGCATCTAAGGATACAACAATGGTTATCCTTCAAAAGGTTGAGGAAAGTCAAAACCGTGATGGTTATCCTTCACCTACCAAGAGGACAAAAGATGACGATACCACAATGGTAATCCTTCATCAATCATGGAATGAGGCAGTCACGATCACTTCCAACAAATCAAAGACAATGCGAGGTCACACGACTTGTTCAAAAAAGAAAAAAGAAAAAATGGTAAAAAAAAATGATGAAAAGAAGAAATGATGAAAAGAAAGAATATAGCAATAAAAAAAAAGATGATAGTGAAAATAAAGCAAGAACAAAGTCGTGTGATAATGAATCAAAAGATAAAAGGTGAGCAACTGCCATGCCCGAAAAACCTCATTGATTCCTCAACCGTTTCAAAATTCCTTGTGAGGGATGAACACTCATGTCGAGTTAACTGAACTTAGGACTGGAGAACATCATGAAGGGGGTGGATGAACACACTCCGAAAAGATAGCGTTTAGCTGACTCCCAATGAAGCGTAACACATATCTATGTTGGTATTGTATGCCCGCTTTATCTTCTCATTCACAAGAGGTGGCCACCTCATTGCATAAAAAGTTTTTAAACTTAAAGACTAACATAGGCTTTGCATTTGAATTATCATTCTCAGAATTAACATTCTTTTGCATACAAAACATTTTCTTAAACATCAAGAAAGTTTCCATGATGAGAATCCATGAAGAGCTTGATCATGTCAAAGTAAAAGGACTTGAGAGCAAGTTGTCTGAAGGCTCCATTGAGCATGTGCAGTTGGATGCCCTTGTTGTTCGATCATTAAGGGGCAAGTGCCTGAAGACTCCGTTGAGCCTGATCTGTTTGATATTGTTCTTGATTGGTTATCCCAAGGGGAAAGGTTTGAATGATCTGTTGAGCAAATCAATTGATACCTTCTTTGATTGATTACCCTGAGAGGAGAAGTCTAAATACTCTTTTGAGTAGATGCATTTTGACTAAGTACCCATAGGGGAAGAGTTTGAAGACTCCATTGAGCGTGATAAAGTTGCTTCCATAGTTTAGTTAACTTCCAGAGAAGTAAACTTGAGGAGCCTGATAAGATGTACATAATCAAGGGCGGTCACAACGAGGAATCTCTCTCGTGAGTTCATAATCAGGGGAAATCAAATTGAAGTTTGACCTCTAAAATTCACTCGATTTGGGGCAATCAAATCAAGGTTTGACATCTCAAATTTAATCAATCTGGGTCAATCAAGTCGAGGAATCTCTCTCTTGATTTCGACTATACTGAAGTAGTGATGTCGAGACATCTCTCTCAATATTCAATTAACCAGGGATAATCATGATGAGGAATCTCTCTTGTGAATTTAATCAATCTGAGGTATTGATATCGAGACATCTCTCTCAGAATTCAGTTAATCTTGGGCAGTTATGACGAGATTCGAAAAATCTCTTCAAGGATCTGTTGAGCAAGGGAAAGAATATTTCAAATGTATGAATGTGCTGGGGCAGAATTATCTCAAGTAATTGTGGTGTAAGGATCCTTTCGAGGCAAATGTCTTCGTAAATCAGATATCTTCATAAGTCAGGCAGCCTGGGGCACAATCTTTTGATTTGTATTGAGGGAACCGTCATTCACTTGTAAAGTGCAGTTGACCATCACAAAGTTGAGAAGTGTCATAATTCTCTTCCCTAACAAGGTCCCATTTCCCAAGCATAGGAGTTTATTTCTCCTTGAAAAGTCTCTCCCAAGCGTAGGAGTTTATTTCTCCTGAGAATTTATTGTCTCCCCAAGTATAGGAGTTTATTTCTTCTTGAACAGTCTCTCCCAAGCATAGGAGTTTATTTCTCCTGAGAATTCATTCTCTCCCCAAGTATAGGAGTTTATTTCTCCTCGGAGTTGTTCCAATCCTCCCAACCAGGGTACCCTATCCGGATTTCTCGTCCCCAACATGGTGAATAGAGGGAATCTCCTCAAGCTGAAAATTCTCCAAGTAATGGCACATGGTGAGAAGTCAGAAGTATTCTTCAAGTCAACGAAGAAGTACATCTTGCAAGTCAAAGTCCAATGTCTATGGGCATCCCCACAGAGTTCTTAACACTAAGGGGATCCTCCCTAATGTTTACCTCTCCTGAGGTCAGAGACGAAGTTCGTTTGACAAGTTAGTGGAATATTCTCTAAAGGGCCCTCGTTATCTCTACATATAGTAATCATTGCATTCACATTACATCTACAAAAAGTGCGTAGCATTTCCATGAATATGGAGCATTACGCCATGGAAAAATTCAAACATGCATCAATGCATAAGCCAAGTTTGTATGTGCTCCAAAAGCACAAGGTAATATATCCCCAGAAGAGGTCCCATTTTCTCCCCCCAGTGTGGATTGGGTACAAAGTCATTCTTTGTCAAGATCATTGTCTCTATGGTTATTTCCCTTTTGCTGAGTTAAATCGTTCGGATAACCCATACTTGGTGTGTGGCAATTCGAATGATTGTCACTCTTGTAGAATTACACCCCGCCTTTTGGCCTGAGGGATCCATGTAATTCTTATGCTTCACAAGCATCAATATCTCTGTGTTTTTCAGTGTTTACTGACGTCTCCTGGTCGAGTCTAGTGGTCACTAGTCTCCATGGTTATTTTCCCATTTGCCGAGTGCAATTGAAGTGAAGGTAATATCTCACATCTCGATCATTTGGATAACCATACTTGGTGTGTGGCAATTCGAATGATTGCCACTTTTTGAAGAGTTATACCCCGCCTGTTGGCCTGTGGGATTCATGTAGTTCTTGCACTCCGCAAGCATCATTGCTTTCTTGAAAGTCCAGTGTTTACCGGCACCCCTTAATTGAGCCTAGTCGTTACTAGTCTTCTTGCAGTCAAGTCCAATGGTTATTGGCATAGCTTTCAAGTCCGGTATTTGCTGGCATCCCCTGATTGAATCTAGTCATTACTAGTTTTCGTTTCGTGTCAAGTCCAATAGTTATTGGCATCGCTTCCAAATCCAGTGTTCATAAACATCCCCATAGAGTCTAGTCATTACTAGTCCTCCTCAATAAAGTCCAATGGTTATTGGCATACCTCTTCAGATCTTGAGTCACGCTATGGTTGTGTCTCTTTTTCAAAGTCTAACTAAGGTTAGAAATTTGGTGGAGTCGTCTACGAATGGTTTCTTCCTTGTGGAGCCACGCTACGGTTGTGTCTTCATTTTCAAAGTCTAACTAAGGTTAGCAATTTGGTGGAGTCGTCTACGGATGGTTTCTTCCTTGTGGAGCCACGCTACGGTTGTGTCTTCTTTTTCAAAGTCTAACTAAGGTTAGCAATTTGGGGAAGTCGTCTACGGATGGTTTCTTCCTTGTGGAGCCACGCTGCGGTTGTGTCTTCTTTTTTGAAGTCTAACTAAGGTTAGCAAATAGGATCAGATTCCCCTATGGCTGGTTTCATCCTTGTTGAGTCACCCTACGGCTGTGTCTCTTTTTGAAGTCTAACTAAGGTTAGCAGTTTGGTAGATTCCCCTACGGCTGGTTTCTTCCTTTTGGAGACGTTCCACGGCTACGTCTCTTTTTCAAGTCTAACTAAGGTTAGCAATCAGGATCGGATTCCCATACGGCTGGTTTCATCCTTGTTGAGTCACCCTACGGCTGTGTCTCTTTTTGAAGTCTAACTAAGGTTAGCAGTTTGGTAGATTCCCCTACGGGTGGTTTCTTCCTTTTCGAGTCGTACTACGGTTACGTCTCTTTTGTTCAAAGTCTAACTAAGGTTAGCAATCTATTTAAGATCCACCTTCAGCTGGTATCTCTTGATAACATTCAACACTCTTTGCTTTACCACAGAATGCAAATTTTGATGGTACTTTTGGGTATTCAATCCACTTACACCTCTCATGTCCAGAACTGGTATTGTTCGTACATTCAGGTCCAAGAAGATTGAATAGGGGCAGCTGTTGCACCCCAAAATTTGCCCACTTATTTATTCTCCAATTAGCCCTCACCTCACATTCGCATGCATACTTCATCTAGGTCCTTCATCCATTGAATTTACTCATATCATGATCACTATTCAGAATTGATAGGGAAAAGAGTTTTTGTTGTGGAAATTCTTGATTAAGAAGAGTCAGATCTGAGGTCTTATTGAAAAGGATCATTTCCTTGACATACTCCTAAAATCAGGGTTTTATTCTCTCCGACTCACAGCTCTGGTTAAAAGATACAAATCTCAGGTTTATCAGGATTTCCAAATTAGGGTTTTTGACCAAAGTCAACCATGTTGACTTTCTGGTCAAAGTTTAATCATGAGATGATTCTGAGTGTGAAATATGGTTTCCCTAAAGAAATATTCATTGGAGCTTCTTCGGTTGAAAACTGATTGAGAATTGGATCGGAAACAGATTAATCGAGAAATTCATCTGGAATCGGAAAATCAGGAAAAGTTGACTTTTGGGTCAAAGTCAACTGTTAAATATTGACTTTTGGTGAAAAGTTGGTTAAAGAAAGTCAAAGAAATGAATAAAATCGAGAGTTTGACAAAGTTTCCAAAAAGAATAAGAAAATTCCAACACTTAGAAATTTTTTGAAGCTTTTAGAATTGAGTGAGCAGTCCACTTTGGCACTGATTTACACGTGGAAAAAAGCATTTTTTGGAAAGGTTTACAACATCAAAGTTGTTCCCCTCATGGAGGAGAACAACTTTGTAGTTGGACATTTTTCCATTTGAAACTTGGTTGAAGAGTTATTAAGATGTGAAGTTGATATTTTTCATTTGAATCAAGTCATAATGGCAAGGCAAAATTCTGGGCAGCGTGACACATTTCATCAAGCATGTGGTGTGCTGACTTTGAGGTTGATTTTAGAGAAATATAAAGGTCCATAAAGTACAAACTTGGTATGCATCTTTTCATCTCCATGTCCTCTATCCATTGAAACAAGAACAAAGTCAATTGGGTGAAAATTGAATCCTTTATGAGATTCCAAAGTCACACTCTCACACTGATCAAGGCTGAATGTCTGGCAAGGCAGGTTCCTATGCACAACGCAGTCATTCTTACAAACACATGGCGTGCCAAATTTGAAGCTGATTCGATGAAATTACGAGCATCCATTAGACTCAAAACCAACACCAAACTATTCCTCGCCAGGTCTTCTTTCTAATGAGCCATGGATAGTGGTCTCATGACTTACGTGGGCCAAGGTAGAGGCACTCAATTTTGTGCTCTTATCAAGTTATATCTTGCCAAGCATGTGAGGCCAGATCAAGTTACACGCGCGCAGGCAAGGTCAAGCGTGACGCCACTTGTTTGTGGTCTTTTTTCTCATCCCTACAAACGTTATCTCTTGATGAGCCCAACATGTAAATTGCTCTCCTCATTCCCCTCTTTCCATAGAGCACAAAATTGACATTATTGGTGATCCATAGATGAAGTCATATGTGCACAAAGTCAGTTGCCTGAGCGTGCTTGGAAAGAGAAGGGCATGAACATTGTCGTAGTGTGCATGGGTGCAGCCCATCAATTTTTTACTCAAAACAACCATGCAATTGTACTGCCCTATAAAAACCTTCAAAAGCTTACCAAATACGAAGAACCCTTGTGCATTAAGTTTGAGCAATGATCTACTACCTTGCATCACCACCATAACTCTCCATGCTACCTCAAGTATATAAACACCAAACCCTTCACAAAGTCACGAACACACTCATTTTCTCAGTTTTCATTTTTTCTCTCTACTCTCTCCCCTCTACTCTCTCTCTCTCTCTCTCTCTCTATCTCTCTCTCTCTCTCTCTCTCTCTCTCTCTCTCTCTCTCTCTCTCTCTCTCTCTCTCATTCATCTCTAAAAGTTTGTTACGTTTTGTAACAAACTCTTCCACCATCAATCTTCACTCTCCGACTTCAAACTCCATAACCAAAGCTTTATCATCACCATAACCACCTTCAAGCTACACAACAACCTTCAACACCATCGTTGATCGTCTCTTCATCACTTCCATGGACCCGAAGCATCATCACAATCTTCATTGAGAAAGCTGCAAGATCCTTGGTTTTCAAGCCTCAAGAAGAAGATCCTTGAGTTTATTTCTCAGGGAATCGTGTCCACTCCATAATCGTTCATCATTGGCAGCAAGGAGCTTGAAGAGTGTAAAGTCTTTCCTCGATGATTAATCCAAGATTTTCCTCAGGTAAGATCTGGAACTTGTTATATCTCATGTAGCGTATCGTAGATGCATACACATTTTAGATTCAGTTTTTTGGTTTGACTTCAGTTTGCGTGAAGCCATTGATATTTGACTGTTTGAATGAGGTATTTGAGTTTTAAATGTTGTGAGGATCGTTTCTGTACCGTTAGCATGTGTTTCTGATGCAATGTTAGAAGTTAGGGTTTACAAGTTTGTGCTCGGTTTACACGATAGAAATAAAATTAGAGATAATTAATGTCGGATTCGTGTTCTACGTGCAAATCCGAATGGACCGGTGGTACTGTTTTTGATTTCTGAAAAAAGTGGTGAACACCGCCGTGAAACTGGCCGGGGAAGACGACCGGAGCCCTAGCTCCGGCGTCTCTGTTTGTTTTTTTTATTCTTTTCTCCGTTTGCTGATGTGTCGCGCTTGCAGTGGTCCATTTCTCCAAATATTTTGTGGATTTTTGTTTTAATAAATGATTGGAAAATGATGTGTTGCATTCTGATTGGCCCTTGTGATGCTTTTGTCTCTTGTGACTTAAGTGAACCCGTGACCTATTGATACTAGTGTATAACATATTTGGCATGTCACGTTGCTTTACAATGAACAAAATAATACACATGCTGTTAGTATATAATAAAATGAAATAATAAAAAAATGATGTTGTGAGATACAGTTGGGCCCGTTCTGAGTTCGTTTGGGCCTAGCATTCCACCTTTGTTCTACACCCCTAACTTGCTGCTGTTGGCGCTTTGATTGTAATAAATGTGCTTAACATGTTTGATATCTTCACCTCCTATCTTTGAGGCCCAAACGCCATTTGCACTAAACCCAGTTCATTTGAATTCTACTAATACACCCCCTGTTTGGCAGTTAATAAAAATAATAATAGTTTTCTTTTATCTTCTTTTGCTTATTAATTGAATTTTCCTTTAAATAAAAAAATGATAAAAATTGTTTTCTAGTCAATTAGAATTTTAACAATCCATAGATTTTATTTTTAGATTTCTAATTGATTTTAATGGTTGATTTTCTTAAATTTTGATTGGTTCTCACACTAGAAAATAAATAGTCTTTTTTAGTTTTAATTTTTGGAAATAGCTTTGAAATGAATAAAAATGTCAATTGCTTATGAATATTTTCCTTTTTAGGTTAGATTTTAATTCTTTTATTTTGTGAATATTTTCATATTTTGAGAAATGTCTAAAATACCCCTAGTTGTTAAAGTTGACTTTGGTCAACTTAAACAACTTTCTTCTTAGTATTTCCCATTAGGATTAGTCTTGTAGATTAGAATAATGACAATTAGACTAGAGAATAGGTTAGTTCCCCTTGTTCATTCTTTTTTCTTTTCAACATTAAAACACTAACAAATAAAGATGCGAATCACACCTTATTAAAAGTGGGAGAGAAATGAGTGGGATTTATTCTCTAATCTGTATCTCAATCACTTAGTGAGAGAGAAATGAGTGGGATTCATTCCCTAATCTGTTTCTCGATCACTATATAATGGGAGAGAAATGAATGGGATTCATTCCCTAATCTGTTTCTCGATCATTATACATTTTTATGTGATTCAAATTGCAAAGTAATTCCCTTAAAAAATACCCAACCAAAAACACTTAAAATACCTAATAAAGGCTCAAATTGAAACAAAGTAATGAAGTGGTGCGAAACCTTGTATTGGGTTTTGTTCATCATGTAGTTACATAAAAAAACACAAACCCAAGTGTGGTGTCGTTTTTTTTACCTCCCCGTTTCACTTGGGAGGACGACACGCTAGACCCTTCACGCGAAATTTGGAAGGAGAATGCGCCCGTGGTGGGATGAATTTTATTTCAGTTCTTCCTACGATATCACACGAACTTTCTTATTTGTCCTACGAGTAGGAAAGGGGAAAAAAGATCTTAACTAAACCCTAGGAGTTTGCTAAGTGTGGGGATTTCACCTAGACTAGAAATTCTGGAGTCCGGGGGGTCGGTTATACATAGGGAAGTGTTTAAACACCCTACATATCTGTAGTACTCTACAGGAACCTTCTCTGTGTCATTGTGATTGTGTTTACTGCTAATGATTGGGAAAGTTTCTCCTTTGTGTTAGGAGAAGGAATTGAATTGAATAAAAGAAAGACAGACAGACAGACTGACTATTTTTGGTATTTTATTAGCTCGCTGAGGTTCCTTGTGAACCTCATGCCTACATATCCCTAATGGAAGTCAGAGCTTAATGTAGTTCGGGGAACTAATTGATTATTAATTGTTTTTGGGTGCCTTGCTTGAAGCTCAAGGTTGAAGCTTGAATTAAATCTCTGTTTACAGTAAAGAGACATGAAGTCATCTTTATAGAGAGGTGTTTCTACTATTCCACCACAAACATTTTGAAAGAGTGACAGAATAACTGGATTCATTTCATTAAGAGAGTGACCTTACTTGTGTGTTTGCAAGTATGCTAGTATCTCTTGAATGAAAGAAAGATGCTCGTCGAAATTAGGGAAAGTGTACAAGTCTGGGGATGTGCCAGAGCATGTCTTTCAGAGTCCTAAATGGGAGACTTTGATTGAAATTGAAATGTGTAATGTTTGTTTGTTTGAATGTGGTGAGATAGAAGAAAGATCTCTCTATAGAGATAAGCTAGGTCTATCTACTGTATAAAAGATTTGATTTTTTAGCTGGCTTGTATGAGGCCCAAGCTTGAGGCTTTTTGATTGATTGATTGTTTATTGACTCTGGGAGAAAACTCCACTGGGATTAATTTACAAGGGATTTTTATGTTCTGTACAAAGCCCAGAATTGAGGCTGACTCTACTTGGGGAGTGTTTATTTGGATGGATTTTATTTGGGTGTTCTGTACAAAGCCCAGAATTGAGGCTGACTCTAGCTAGGGAAAACATTATTTTCTGCCTTGTACAAAGCCCAAGGTTGTGGCGGACTCTTAAATAAACTGAGTATGGATGACTCTATGGGAAAAGATCCTAGATGTTAGGAATCTTTGACACATGAAATATGGTTTATCTGCCTTGTACAAAGCCCAAGGTTGTGGCTACTGAACAATGAAGGACTCACTAGGGGAGACTCTATTATCTGCCTTGTACAATGCCCAAGGTTGAGGCTGACTATTTTTGTTGGATTTTTGACTCTATTGAAGGATTTATTTATTAAAAGACTGATTTTTGGAAGCTAACCCTTTCCAGGGATTTTGACTCAGCTGGTAGAATTGTCTGTTAAAAGACTGATTTTTGTCATGTTTTTGGAGGCTGACCCTTTCCAGGGGTTTTGACTCTTTTGGGGAAATTATCTCCTAAGAGAAATGAATCTTTGGTTTTTGAAGAAGTGATTTTGGAGGCTAACCCTTTCCAGGGGTTTTTGTTAAGATGAAAGAATGTTTGGAGGCTAACCCTTTCCAGGGATTTTTGTTAAAATGAAAGAATGTGTGGAGGCTAACCCTTTCCAGGGATTTTTGTTAAGATGAAAGAATGTTTGGAGGCTAACCCTTTCCAGGGGTTTTGTTAAAAATGATGGCAGAAAGATTATCTAATGAGACTTCTTGTTTAAAGCCCAAGATGAAGGCTGACACTGACTGAGGATAAGCAAACATGGATCCTAGACTCTGCTAAGGAAGATTGATGAGGATAAGGGTGACAGAGACTGTCCATGTCTCTCATACCAAAAGGTGTACTCAATGTAAAATTGAGACAAACTTAGCTTGTTTAAAGTTTGGTTTAAATTGGAAGAAACTCACCAGGGTATGTTAAAAGGTGACTAAAGACCTGTTCCTATGTTTATAAGAAACCTGATGGGTCCTTGTATACAAGCTCAAGAGGAAGCTGGAAATGCTTTTAAGAAGCCTGTGGGTCCTTGTACAAAGCCCAAGAGGAGGCTAATCGAGGGTCATCGAGGGTCCTTGTTATAGCACAAGAGAAAGCTGTGTAGTTTTGAACTTATTTTGGCTCTAAGCAAATGGGTAAGAGGTTTCACCGGGAATAATTCCTCTTTGGGTGGATGTGTCTTATTTTGGGTTCTAAGGTTTTTGCCAAGATGTTTCACCGGGAATAATTCATCTTGGGGGTTTGAACTACAGATCTCTAATTAGGAAAGAGCCTTCACCGGGAAGACATTCTCAATCCTAGGTCATATTCCTATAATATATATAGTTTAACTGTCCTAGGGTTTAAACTCAAACGTAGTTCTAAACTAATATAGATATGCACAGTTCTATATTTGACAGTAATTTAAATAAAGACTGTAAATTGAAAGCTTGTAAAGCCTAACCTGGATGGAGTGGAGGCCTTTGAAGAAGTATGTACAGAGCCTTACCAGTAATTGATGGATAACAGTTGAATATATATGATAAACAGTTAATGGTTTTTTGAAAACAGAAGAAGTGAAGATGGACAAAGGTCACATAGGTATCTGAAGAGTTTCACCGGGAATAATGCCCTTCAAATACCAGAAGAATGTTTTGAAAACAGAAAGGAGATTTTGAAAATACAGTTTTGAAAACAAGCTAAGAAGAGAAGAAGGTGTTGGGACTTACACTCTATTAGAGGCCCACTTGAAAATGATTTACTGTTTATGAGAAACAGTTGAAAATGATTGAAATGATATAAGGTTTTGTTGTTTGAAAACCTTAATCATCTGTTTAATCAGAGATTGAAAACAGTTTTTGCAAATTGACAAAAGTCAACTTAATTAAGGCAAAGATGAAATCTATACCTAATTAAGACCTAAATAAATAGGGTTTTATCATAAAATTATTCACAAAGTAATTAGGTTAAAATAAAATGAAAATATATATTTTAAAGTGTTTAAGAAAACATTTAAAACATACTATTTTAAACCTAATTAAAATACATGAAATAAATAATATTTTTATGATTTTTTTGGTTATTCATAAAATAGGTATATTAAATAACAAGTGTGTGAAAAATGAAGTGAAAATGAATTAATTTGATAGGTGAATTAATTGTGTGAAGTTTGTGAGAAAAATGAAAGAAAATGGGTGTTAAAAAATAGTTTGGCCCTTGGAGGATTTGAACCCACGCCCTCTAGGTCACACACTCAAAACAAACACCACTGAGCCAACGCGCGTGTGGTGATAGCAAACTGGCTTCAAGGCAATTCATATATTGCTCAAGTGTATAGGAGCAAAAAGAAAATAAAATCAAAAGGTCTGAGGCGAGGGGGATTCGAACCCCAGACCTTGGGCATGAGGAGACTAAGAGCGCATGTGAGGCCACTAGGGCAAACGATGAATTCGTTTGTAAAACACAAACCATTCAAAATAAAATAAACTTGGCCCTCAGATTTGAAATTTGCGCGCCACCACCATTGTCATCTTCTTCCTCAAGCTCCAACAATTTGAATTTCTGAACTCTCTCAATTCTCAACCATTTGCAACGATATAAAGACCAAACTTGCTCTAAATTCCCTCACGATTCTAGATATGTAACTATTATGAATTTATATTAACTATATCTACTGAATTATCTAAAATACGTGAAGAACCCTAAAATTTGGAATTTAAATTAAATGACTATACTGAAGCATAAATGACTGATGATAGAGGGTTTTTAATCCTCTTATGATGCTGAATAGAATGGTGTTGACTTTTAGCCAGAAAGATACACGAAACAAAGAGGTGGAGTTGAGAAACTTACCTCTGAAAATGAAGGTCGTGAGGATGTTAGAGAGCACCTGGGCTTGTATGAATGATCCCAAAAGCTTCCTTGTGACTCAGTGATGCTAACTGGATGTTTATTGTAACTTCAATTCTCCTGAATTGCTCTATGGACCTCCCTCGATTTGAGCTTCAAGTGAACATGGAGAGTGATGATTCTTGAGTTACAGACGAGCTGCAGCCATCTGGATAGCTCCACTACCTTCTATGGAACGTGCCTGGATGCTTGGCTTTGTTGGAAACCTTCTGAATTGCTCTATGGACCTCCAACTGCAACAGCTTCAAAGTGAGAGCAACAATGGCGTTCCTCCACTTACAGAAGTGATCCAGGTGCTTGGATCACCTCAAATGAACCTCTTTGAGATGTTAGAATGCTTACTTTCCAAAGATAAGCTCTGGTTTGAAGAAAGCGATTCTTCTTGCCAAAGAACTTTGAAAAACAATAAGCATGAGAAGAGAAAGAGAAAGCAAGGAATATGGTTGCTTTGGTGTGTTTTTCTACTGAGGTATGCTCTCCTATTTATAGGCAAATGATTCAGTACTGATTGAGAGAGTGAGCTTGCTTAGTGAAGTGAATTTGGTTTCTTAGCCATGAAGAAATTTCAAAGAATATCCAAGTGTGATCATTGCATTTTCGAGCCAGCTCCCTATCCATTGATTCTATCTGATCTTAGGGAACATTTCAGATACAAAGTGAGCTCTAATTGGTTGGTGAGAAGATTCCTTGGGTGATTCATCAATTTGCCATAAATTCTCAAATGTAATCATTACATAATCACATGTTCTTGTTTTAGGAATCTTCCTCAATTATCATGGCATGGTGAAAATGAATGCATGGCATGTTTTCAGATGTGTTATGGGTCGTGTAGCATCCATAATTGAGGTCATGTGCTCAAAATTGCAAAGTTCAAAAATGATGCATGACCTATAATTTCACTTCATGAGGCCAACTTTGAACAAGCATAACTCCTAGCTCAAAATGAATTTGGAGAAGGTTGAACACAATTTGGAAAGCCCTAAACATCTACTTCAAATCATTAGTTTGGAGTTTCTTCAGAATCCTTTGGCAAATTTGTGAAAAATGAGGCCAAAGTTGGAAGAAAACTAGGTTAAAACACTTAGAAAATTTTCTAAGTGTCTATGACCTAAAACTTCAAAATTTCCAAAACTCTTAAATGATTGATCTTTTCAAAAAAGTTCCATTGTAAGATGTTGTTTTATTTTGCAAGATCTACAACTTTCATGTTGGAAGTTTTTTGAGTTGTGTAGGTGAAATTTTGAGTTCCCACAATGCCCTCAAAAACCCTAATTCCCGACTTTTTGCTACTTGAAGATTCTTCTTGAATTTCTTTGGTAAAATGAATTTAATATCCATATATTGATGATATTGATCCTTGAAAGTCATGGTTTGACCAAAAATCTTAAAAGTCAAAGGTGATCCCATACAGTTGACTTTTTCCAAATAAGGTGAGATTTGGACTTTTGTGTAGAATCAAGATCTTCTCCTCAAATGAGTGATGTAAATGGGTTATATTGAGGTGGTAAAAGTTCTTGAATCATGTCTTGAGTTTTGGATCCATGCCTCTGATTAAAAGTCAACTATCTTGGTGAATTAGGTCAAAAACCCTAATTGTCGACCAGATGAAAATGATGACTGTAGACTTTGAATTGAGGTGTAATGTCCAGTGGATCTTGTTATATGAGCTATTTGAAGATGATTGATGTCTTTGAATGATCCCCTGGGGCTTTTTAGGGTTTCCCAAAGGTGATCCCTGATTTTAGTCCTTGATAGGCTCAAAACCCTAGTCTGGTGACCTGAGTACATCTGTATTCAGAGGATTGGGTATCTAATCAATCATAGGTGAGAAAATGAAGCTCTTGAGTCCTATGATTATGTTAGAGACTAATCCCTCTACTGATTGATCCTTTGCCTGAGTTTTCTTGTCTTTGAACATCCTTGATTAAATGCCAGATGAAGAAGTGTCTGCTTTGGGCACTAGTTTTGACCTGATGAAAATCCTGAAGATATGTCATCTCAGGGGGGTCAAAAATTAGGGTATGACATATGCCCCTATTTAAGTTTCTTTTATCTAGAGGGAGAGAGATTGATATCTCGATCTCTCCTGCGTGAAAGAGACTTAAATATCAAAGAATGCCCGAATTTTGGGCGCTCCTGAGATGTTGTAATTGTCAAAATCCTTGCATGACTTGATCCCGTTGTCGCACTTGGTGGGGGATGAGGAGACAAACTCCTGTAGAAATACTTGATGTGGACTCTGGTAAATGGATGGCAATGTAGGATGCGCAATCCATCTTCTTAACTAAGTGTTGACACTTAGAAAAAGGTAAACAACCTCTCCCTTGTTTCGGATGTCCATATCTCGAAACTGGTCTTAGTCGTGTTTGGAAAATATCTCAAATAAAGAGAAAAATCTCCAAAGATTCGTTTCCTCATCAAACTTCTCATCAGCACTTGGAGATGAGATGCCATTTGATGGTAGTAGAGAAACTTCAAAGGTTTGTTTCCTCATCAAACTTCTCATCAGCACTTGGAGATGAGACGCCATTTGATGGTAGTAGAGAAACTTCAAAGGTTTGTTTCCTCATCAAACTTCTCATCAGCACTTGGAGATGAGACGCCATTTGATGGTAGTAGAGAAACTTCAAAGGTTTGTTTCCTCATCAAACTTCTCATCAGCACTTGGAGATGAGACGCCATTTGATGGTAGTAGAGAAACTTCACCATCTTCCCTTTTGACTTGACGTCTTTGAAAGAATGTCATATGGCCTCATGATCTTTTGAGGGGCTAATGACTTTGCTTGAAAGCGGACGAACTGTTTTCGGGGTGAAAACCAACATTCACCGACTTATGCCAGGGAATCAACAAACTGTTTTCCTAAGAGGAAAAACTGCCATTTGTCGACTCATGCCGGGGAATCAACAAACTGTTTTTCTTAAGAGGAAAACTGCCATTTGTCGACTCTGAGGGGAATTAACAAACTGTTTTCCTAGGAGGAAAACTGCCATTTATCAACTCTGAAGGGGATGAGACATCCCAGAAACAGACAAACTGTTTGAAGAAACTGCCATTCGTTGATTTCTTGAGTATTTAACAGACAAACTGTCTTTCCTTGGGGGAAAGACTGCCATTTGCCAATTGCTAGGGGAACAAACTGTCTTCTACTGGGAGAGACTGCCATTTGTTGATCCTGTCGTGAAAGAGAGTGAGCAAACTGTCTTCTGCTGAAAGAGACTGCCATTTGCTGACTTTGTTGAGGAATCCTTAAGCAAAACGAACCGTCTTCATGAAGAAGGCTGCCATTCGTTATTTTTGTCCGAAAAAGTGAGTGAACTGTCTTCTGCTGAAAGAGACTGCCATTCACTGACTTCGCTGGGGATCATTCTTCGATCTGTTGGGGAGATTCCCAATTATTTTCTTTGGCGAAGAGTGGCATCTCTTGACCCTGCTGGGGAAATACCAAACTGTTTTCCAGGAGGAAAAACTAACACTTGTCAATTATGTCAGGGAATCCACACTACTTGGAGAAGAGAACCGCTCATCGACCCTGTAGGGAATTCCAAAATGCGAAATAGACTATGTTATTTGAAGAAGATTGTCGAGTGTCGCTCTGCAGGAGATTCTCAATTGGGGAATTCCAAAAGTGAACAAACTATCTCTTTGAGGGAGACTACCATTTGTTGACTTGCTTGGGGAATTTGGGTGTATGAACCTCCTTTATGAAGAAGAAAAACCCCTTCACATCTTTGCAGGGGAATCTTGAGTATATGCTTTAATGACTCGGGCATTCACATGATCAAAGCCTGACTTGACTATGCAGTTATAATGTATGCATAAATATTATGACAAATATAAAATGTAAAGTGAAAGTGAATAGAATTGTCGCGGATGTAAAATCCTATGATACGACTTGAATCTTGTTGATCAGAAGATGTCTTCTTCTTGTAGTTCGAACTCTGTCGGGAATACCTGGTTATCAGTTGTCCGCTGTCCGAAGTGAGTAAAATGAATTGAAGTGAAGATCCGTCATCGGGAGATGTTCGCAAAGCGACCTCATGGGGAAATCTTGGTTCCCGGAGTCTCAACCGTTCTCGGAGCAACTGTTTGCATTCTTCCTATTGTTTGTAAACCTTAGAAAGAAAATTTCACCTCTATTTTTTATGCAAGTAAATTCATTTTATTTTATGAAAACATTTGTTTCAAAAAAATGACTGTTTAAACTTAAAATGCATTTCAAGAAACTGAATAAGACTCGATTTGCAAAGAAAGCACAAGGCTCAAATTATTATATATGGAATGGTAATCAGCCAAATGCTTGACTCCATGGAGTATTTACAAAGTTGGAAATTGGTAATTTTTCGGGAAAAGGGCTACGATGAAACATGACGACCGTTATTTTTCCCTTCCACTCCGAGTTGCGCTGTATTCGTGCTTCGTAGAAGATGACCTAATGCTGATGAATACTCCGCTATGGATTTTTGAATGATCAAGTTTGTCCTGAACACAGTTACTTGCCATATATCCCTAACTTTTGCGTAAACTACCCCTTTCGGGTTTTAAGTCTACCGGGATTGATTATTTATTTTTTTATGTCTCTAACTTTTGCCTGAATCGCCCTTTCGGGTTTTCGATTCATCGAGACGCTCCTTTTTGCCTAAGTCGCTCTTTGCGAGTTTTCAACTTAGCGAGCTATTCTTTTGATTATTTAGGCGAAGTATTTCTTGACTGCGTCGACGTTCACAGGACGGGTGAATTCTTCTCCATCCATAGTCGTGAGTATTAAGGCTCCTCCTGAGAAAGCTCTCTTGACCACGTAGGGGCCGTCATAATTGGGATTCCATTTCCCTCTTGAATCTGTGAGAAAAGATTGAATCTTTTTTAGTACAAGGTCGCCTTCTTTGATTGTGCGAGGTCGAACCTTTTTGTCGAAAGCTTTCTTCATTCTTTGTTGATATAGCTGACCGTGGCATAAAGCTGTCATGCGCTTTTCTTCGATTAAGTTCAATTCATCGAATCTGCTTTGACACCACTCGGCTTATGTTAATTTTGCTTCCATCAAGACTCTCATCGATGGAATCTCAACCTCTATAGGTAGGACTGCCTCCATGCCATATACAAGGGAGAAAGGAGTTGCTCCAGTCGAAGTACGCACTGATGTACGATAACCATGAAGAGCATACGGGAGCATTTCATGCCAATCTTTGTAAGTGATGACCATCTTCTGAACGATTTTCTTGATGTTTTTGTTAGCTGCTTCTACAGCTCCATTCATCTTTGGTCTGTAAGGAGATGAGTTGTGATGCTCAATCTTGAATTCTTCACAAAGCTCCTTCATCATTTTGTTATTCAAATTTGACCCATTGTCAGTGATTATCTTGCTAGGAATGCCGTAGCGAGAGATGATGTGATTCTTGATAAACCTGACGACAACTTGTCTTGTAACGTTTGCATATGAAGCTGCTTCAACCCATTTGGTAAAATAGTCTATAGCTACCAAGATGAAGAGATGTCCGTTGGACGCTTTTGGCTCGATCATTCCAATCATGTTGATTCCCCACATGGAGAAAGGCCAAGGAGAAGAGAGTATGTTGAGAAGAGATGGTGGCACATGAATTCTATCGGCGTAGATCTGACATTTATGACACCTCTTTGCGTACTGGTAGCAATCTGACTCCATCGTCAACCAATAATATCCTGCTCTCAGTATTTTCCTTGTCATGGTATGTCCGTTGGTGTGAGTACCAAAGGAACCTTCATGTATTTCTCTCATGAGTACTTCTGCTTCTTTTCTGTCAACGCATCTGAGCAGAACCATGTCGAAGTTTCTCTTGTACAGAACATCTTCATTCAGGAAGAATCTACAAGCTAACCTTCTCAAAGTCTTTCTATCTTTCTTTGACGCCCCAAGAGGGTACTCTTGCTTTTGAAGAAAGTTCTTGATGTCGTGATACCACGGTTTGTCGTCGATGATTGCTTCTACTGTGAAAACATGAGCGGGCCTATCCAGGCGCATAACATCAATCCGAGGAATGTCATTCCAATGATTTATCCTAATCATGGAAGAGAGTGTGGCTAATGCATCAGCCAAGTTGTTTTCTTCACGAGGAATGTGATGAAAATCTACCCTGTCGAAGAATGGTAACAATCTTCTCGCGTAGTCTTTGTAAGGAATTAGCCCTGGTTGGCGTGTTTCCCATTCTCCTTTGATTTGATTGATGACCAAAGCAGAATCCCCGTATACATCCAAGTGTTTAATTCTTAGATCCACGGCTTCTTCGAGACCCATGATGCAAGCTTCATATTCGGCCTCATTGTTTGTGCACTTGAAAGTTAATCTGGCAGTAAAGGGAATATGGGTACCCTGAAGTGTAACAATGATTGCCCCAATTCCTCGTCCATAAGCATTGACAGCTCCATTAAAGATTAAGCCCCATTGGGATCCTATCTCAGGTCCTTCGTCTGGTAGTGGCTCGTCGTAATCTTTCATCTTGAGGTACATGACGTCCTCATCCGGAAAGTCGAAACTGGTTGATTCATGACCATTAAGTGGGTGGTGAGCCAGGTGCTCAGCTAGAATGCTTCCTTTCACGGCTTTCTGTGCGTGATACTCAATGTCATATTCTGATAACAACATCTGCCAACGGGCAATTCTCCCAGTTAAGGAAGGCTTCTCAAAGATGTACTTGATTGGATCCATATGAGAGATCAAACAAGTAGTATGTCGAATCATGTACTGGCGGAGACGCTTGGCAGCCCAGGCCAAAGCACAACACGTCTTCTCGAGCATGGAGTAGCGGGATTCACAGTCAGTGAATTTCTTGCTTAGGTAGTAAATGGCATGCTCTTTTCTTCTCGTCTCGTCTTGCTGTCCAAGGACACAACCCATGGAATCTTCTAAGACGGTTAAGTACATTATCAAAGGTCTTCCTTCCACTAGAGGAGACAAGATGGGTGGTTCGAGCAGATATTCCTTAATGCTGTCGAACGCTTTCTGACAATCGTCTGTCCAGACGCAACTTTGATTTTTCCGTAGAAGTTTGAAAATAGGAGCGCAAGTTGTAGTCATGAGATATATGAATCTTGAGATGTAATTCAGACGTCCAAGAAATCCTCTAACTTGTTTCTCGATTCTGGGTGAAGGCATTTCTTGAATTGCCTTGACTTTGTCTGGATCTACTTCTATTCCTCGTTTGCTGACGATGAAACCAAGGAGTTTTCCTGAGTAGACACCAAAGGTACACTTGTTGGGGGTTCAGGCGAAGCTGAAACTTCCGTAAGCGTTGAAATAACTTTGTCAGATTTTTTATGTGATCTTCTTCATTTTCTGATTTGGCAATCATGTCGTCCACATAGACTCCCACTTCTTTATGCATCATGTCGTGGAAAAGCGTAGTCATGGCCCTTTGATAAGTTGCCCCTGCGTTCTTTAGTCCAAAAGGCATAACTCGGTAGCAGAACGTGCCCCAGGGGGTGATGAAAGCTGTTTTCTCCATGTCTTCAGGTGCCATTTTGATTTGGTTGTATCCTGAAAATCCGTCCATGAATGAGAAAACTTTGGATTTTGCTGTACTGTCTACCAACATATCAATATGTGGTAAAGGAAAATCATCCTTAGGGCTAGCTTTGTTCAAATCTCTGTAGTCGACGCACATGCGGACTTTTCCGTCTTTCTTAGGAACGGGAACAATGTTAGCTAACCACTGAGGGTATTCTGAAGTGACGAGGAAACCTGCGTTGATCTGCTTTTGAACTTCCTCTTTGATTTTCATGGCCATCTCCAGATGAGTTCTTCTCAATTTTTGCTTGACCGGAGGGCATTCTATTTTTAATGGCAAGTGATGCTCCACTATACTGGTATCCAACCCTGGCATATCTTGATAAGACCAAGCGAAGACATCTGAGAATTCTCTGAGCAGTTGTATCAAACTCTCTCTGATCTCTGAACTGAGCGAAGCTCCAATCTTAACCTCTCTTCTGTTTCCATCGGAACCAAGGTTAATGATCTCTAGAGGCTCATTGTATGGCTGAATGACCTCTTCCTTTTGTTGAAGTAATCGTGAAATTTCCTTTGATATTTCTTCGTCTTCTTCTTCCTCTGCCTCGAATACAGGAAACTCAAAGCTTGGAGATGTCATACGGTCGCACGTTTCAACGGGGTATTTTATGAGTAATCTGCATATGTGTGATAAGTTTTATTTAGACAACGAGGGAAGACTCGGTGTATGCAATTAATAGAATTTTTTGATGTTTTTTTTTTAGGGTGTTTTTTTTTTTAGGATTACCAATTTCCGAAAAAATGAAAAGGGAAAACTAAACGAAGGAACAAAATGACATTTTTATTTATCGACAGTCATTTCTTGAAACAAAGACCCTATAAAACAAAACTCTATTGCTTTGGGCGAAGCAAAAAGGGACATTTTTCTAAGAAATAGTAAAATGCAAAGCCCTATGAAACATCTCTTCACCCTGGGCTATGGTGAGAGGATAAAATAACGGTGAAAGTTCCTACTTAGGAGTGCGAACAACAGTTGAAACTTCAACAGCTGTCCAATAGTGGCGAACCCCATTGTGCACTAAGTAATCTGGAACCTTAGGCTTAAGCTGGCCTGTGGTAGGTCTTGATTTACCAACCACTGTCTTTGCAACACTCAGACGATCTTCTTCTACTTCAGCAGACTGAGCGGTGTGAGCATACCCATTTCCAAGTGGAGTATGTCGAACTTTCTTTTGAGGAAACTTCCAATCTTCTGAATGGAGAGACTCGTTGTCGGAGACACTTTCGAGATCACCCTCTTCTGTATTTTGGTCTTGTTCTTCTCCCAAGATGGCATTGACTAAATATGTGAACTCTAGATCCGTAGCCTCGGAAGGTGACTTGGGGATATAATCCTCAATGATGATTTCACCAGTCGATGATGATGAATAGCAAGGGTTATACATCTCTTTTGGCTGAGAGAGGTATTCAAAATCACTGTTCCATCCAGTTGGAACAATATCTTCAAGAGAGATTCTTGAACTTTCAGGAGCGGAGTATTTCACCATGTAGTCGAATTTTCCGCTTGGTTCTCCTAATGTATCCCAAGTTTCTTCGGGGATAGGAGGAACTTCTTCTGATGAACCATGACTTCTGGTGGTGAAGCTGTTTGTAACTTCGTCATTGCTTGGTTGAGTCTTACTTTCAGATCCTTTAGTCAGATAACAGCAAGGTGATTCAGACTCTGATAGGGAGATGTATCCTGCTTCGAGAAGGTAGGACATACATTCCACTTCAAAATTCTCATCGGTGTTTCCCGTACCGATGGTATTGACTGTTTGTTGAACAGGTTGAAGAAAACCTCCACTGCGGAAAGTTTCTTGAATTGGAAGAACTACCTCAATTCCTGGAATAGTCTTTGATGATGTTGGAAAGAATCCAACTCCTGTTCTGTTCTTGTTGTTGGTAGGAATATTAATGTGCCCCCAACCTCTGGTAGTGCCATCCTTTACAACTTGGATTGCATCTCTGTAGGAAGAAATGGACGCTGCTTTCTCCTTTCCTTTGTCCACGGAAAGTGCTTGGAATTTAGTTCCAACAACTTCTTTTGGTTCTATGTCGGAGAATGATGACAGGTTGCTGACGATCAGAGCTCGTTCTCCACATACGGTTATCAATTTGTCATTTCTTATGAACTTCAGTTTCTGATGAAGTGTTGAAGTAATTGCCCCAGCCTCATGAATCCATGGGCGACCTAGCAAGCAACTGTATTGTGCTGGAATATCCATAACTTGGAAAGTGATTTTGAACGTCTGAGGTCCAATAGTTATGGGAAGATCCACTTCTCCAAAAACTGACTTCCTTGATCCATCAAATGCTTTGACGATGACATGACTCTTTCTTAGAGGGTAATCTTCGAAAGATAATCTTGACAATGTTGATTTTGGCATGACAATGAGAGAGGATCCGTTGTCTATTAGGACTCCTGTGAGTGTATCACCCATGCAGCCAACTGAGATGTGAAGTGGAAGATTATGGTCTTCTCCTTCTTCAGGAAGATCTTCGTCACAGAAACTTAGGTTAGTTCCGGCGGAGATGTTGGCAACGATGTTGTTGAATTGGCTTATTGTGACACTTGGTTCTACAAAAGCTTGTTCCAAAACTTTCTGTAGAGCTTCCCTATGAGCTTCAGAACTCAATAGTAGGGAAAGGACAGAAATCCTAGATGGAGTATGTAGTAATTGATCTACAATGTTGTATTCACTCCTCTGGATTAACTTCAAGATCTCATCATTTTCTTTCGCTTGAACAGCATTGGTCGGATGATTGTCTTGCCTATGTGGTACCTCCTCCGAAGGTTTCTCCACATTTTTTGTTGTTCTGTTGAAGACTCGTCCACTTCTGGTGACTCGACTAACATCAGCAATGTTGACAACAGACGGTAATGGTATTTCCTTACCATTTTCAATGAATGTAGCATTGTACTGGTATGGTATAGCCTTGCTGGACTCATACGGTACAGGACCTGGTAAGTAGATGACTAGCGGAGCAACTGCTGTCTTCCTGCTATCATACTTAACTTGCATTGGTTCAACTTGATTAATTTGAGGAGATACGGTAAAGACTTCGTCATCTTCTCTGTTGGCAAGAACAGTAATGGTATTGTCATCCATCAGCTTTTGAATGTCGTTGCGAACACGCAAACATCCTCGTGAATTTCTTCGACAAATTCTGCATCTACTGTAAGGATGGAAATCCGTTCCAAAGTAGGCAAGTCCATTTAAAGTTTTATGGAACCTGACTACCGATCCTTCGAGATCTTCAACTTTGTAGATTTTGTATTCTCCTGGACATCCTTGAACCATGTTGTCGCGGGCGAAAAACCGTTTTGTTCCTCTTTTTTGGGATGAGACACCTGATGCCTTCTTTGGGCTCGAGTGCTCATAAAAATGATTTTTCTTTGTTTCGACCAAACTTTTTATTATTTCCAAAGGAGGAAAAGGAAAAAAGCTGCAATAACCTAAAAGTGGGGGGAGATCTTGGGTAAGAGGGTTGGTTATACGAAGGGAAGGTATTAGCACCCAACGTATCTGTAGTACTCTACAGGGTTCTTTATTGTTTTTTATTCTATGCTATGGTGAAGGTTCTGTTGTGAAATAGGTGGGACCTAAGGTGTTTGTTTGATTATGCTCGCAAAGATCATCGCGATCCTCTGCATACATATCCCTTAGAGGGAATCAGAGCATCTGTAGCTCGGGGTCTACGGGTGCTAAGGTTTGAATGGTTTTTTTGTTTTGTTTTGCTCGCCAAGGATCGACCTTGTGCCTACGTATTCTCAAAGGGATGTTGAGAAAGTCAGAGCAATCGTAGTTCCCACTTATGCTAGTGGAAGCAAAAGGAAAATAGACAAATGTCGTCTAAATGCTAGATGTATCTAATCTATATCATCACATACATCTGTTTGATTTTGTTTGTAAATCTTTTCATTATAAGCCCGGGGCCATGCCACTTAGGGTGCTTAGAATGATAAAGATGTTTTTGTTGTTTAACCAGCCTTGTGGCAAAAGTTTCAATGAAGTCAGCCTTGTGACAAAAACTTTGATTAATCAGCCAGCCTTGTGGCAAAAGTTTCAATGAAGTCAGCCTTGTGACAAAAACTTTGATTAATCATCCAGTACGGTGGTAAAACAGTTTGATTGATTAGCCAGCCTTGTGGCAGAAAAGTTTGATTGATTGGCCAGCCTTGTGGCAAAAAAGTTTGATTTTGATTGATTGATTGTTTGTGATGATATATAAGAGATACTCTTAGCATAGAGATGAAAAATGTCTAATCTCCTAGGGTATTTGATTTGGATATTGGGGATGCTTATAAGAAGCCCGTGGGTCCTTGTACGAAGCCCAAGAGGAGGCTATCTGAGGGTCCTTGCATTGTAAGCCCAAGAGGAGGCTATGGGAGGGACAATCCAGGGTCCTTGCATTGTAAGCCCAAGAGGAGGCTATGGGAGGGTCACTCGTTTGTACAAAGCCCAAGGGGAGGCATGGTATAGTTGGTTTGAGCTCTTAGAGCGATTTCACCGGGAAACCATACTCTATGTCCTAACCTAAACTAGTGGAGATTCTTTGCACGAAGCCCAATAGGAGGCTATGGGGAACCTAGTGTTGTACTAAGTTGAATAAGCATATATAACACAATCACACATATGAACAAGTACAAACAAATATGCACAAGTACATGAACAAGTATGAACAGTTATATGAACAGTTATATATATATGACAAAGTGTGTGTATATAATGGAGTTTATGAAGGAAATATACCTGTAAGCATGATCCATTTGCATACACGGGGGCTCGGGACTCATATTCGGGGAGAAGTCCACTTGAATTTATTCAACAGCTATGTAAACAGGTATTTACAAAAGGGCTTGGGACTTATACCTACATGGAGGCCCATGGTATATTTTTGGGAAGATTTAAAGAAACCTTCATTTTTGGTTTGTTATTCAGGGTTAAAAATCAAACTGATCGAGGTATGTACAAAAAAGTGTATGTACAAAAAAAGTGTATGTACAAAAAAGGCGTACAATGAAATACCTAATTTCATGTACTGGAACGGGTATGTACAAAAGGGCTTGGGACTTATACCTACATGGAGGCCCATGGTATATTGAAAAGTTTGAAGTTTCTTTGGAGTTTTGTTGCTTTGAAAATGATTTGAAAACTGTTTGAAAATTGTTTATTTTGAAGAAGTTTCATTGTTTTGAAGAATGTTTTGAAAACTGTACAAAAAGAAAAGAAATGGGACTTACACTCTCTAATATTCGAGAGGCCCCACTTCGTTTTGAAAATCAATTGATCAATTAAAAAGATTTAATCGAAAGTTTCCTTTGAGAATCAAAAAGAAATGGTTTATCGTTTTTGAAAAGAATCGCGATCGCTTGTTTTAAAACGATTTGAATTTGACAAAAGTCAACTTAATTAAGTTAAAACAAGTTTTAATGCCTAATTAAGACCTAAATGATTAGGGTTTGATCACAAAAATATTTACAAGTGATTAGGTTAAAAAATTTAAATGAAAAAACAATATTTAAAGTATTAAAAATACTTAAAAATAAGTCATTTTAAACCTAAATAAAAACATATTAAATAAATATTTTTTGATGATTTTTTTTGATATTGTCAAAATAGGTATATTAAATAAGAAGTGTGTAAAAAATGAAGAAAAAATAATGAATTTTGATTGGTTAAATTAATTGATGAAGTTTGTTAAAAAATGAAAGAAAACAAGTGGCAAAAAAATTGGTTTTGTCTCCACTAGGGTTTGAACCCACGCCCTCTCTCTCACAACTCAAAACACTTGCCAACTGAGCTGCGCGCGCAGCTTGTAATATACACGCTTCTATTGAATTATATTTTAAACTTAGCATTTGAAATTTCCAAACCAAAACTGGCGCCAAGAACACACCTTCAACTGATTTTCAAAAATCTTCAAAACTGTGTTGTTTTGATTAATCAAAGGGTCTATCTCACTCGGTTTTTCACGAGGAACATGATGATGACCTTTAATTTCACTTATTTTCACTCTAAGGGGGTCAATTTTCGCATGAACATGAAGAACCCTAAAACTGAATTTGATCGTGAAATCGTGTATGTGCAAGTTATGATGCAATTGATTGAGGGTTAATGATCCTCATGTGTGCAGAAATGAGATGGTATGTTCATATTTCATTTATGATGCGTGGAGAGTAGAGTTTGAAGTTCAAGTGCACTTACCTCAAAAACGGCCAAACTGAGAATTGGATTTTGATCTGGAGGTGTTACAGATGCTTTGTATCAATCTGAATAGCTTCTATGATGATTATGGAAGGTGTCTGGATGTCTGGAACAAGTTGAATTCGTCTGAGCATAGTCATGGGACCCGATCTGCAGTTGCTTGGAGTGAGGATCGAATCTGATGATGGAGGTGTTTCAGGTCATGGATGATGATTGGTATAGCTCATATATGATATATGGAATGTGTTTGAAGCATTAGTTTGGACAGAAATGAGCTTGTGTGGATTTTGGCATGATAAGGCTCATTTGATGTTCATATGGAGGTTGAAAAGTGAATCTGAGTTTTGGGGTGATTTGGGGTGTGTGAGTGGTTCAAACACATCCCATATGATGTTTATGAGTTGTTAGAACCATCACTTTGGCCATAACTTCAATGATTTGGAGGTTGAGTTTTCTACCTCTTTGAAAACTATGAAACTTGTAATTCAAGAAAGAAGAGAGAAAACCTATAATTGTGAGGTTTTGGTGTGAATTGAAGAGTGATTTGCACCTCTATTTATAGGCCAAAGTTTCTGAATACAAAGCTCTTGCAAGTTGATCAAGAATGATGATTTGGCTTAAGAGATAAAATGGAATCTTTCACATTAAATGCAAATGGTTAAAAGTGACTTAACCATGGTTATTTCTCAAGCTTCTTATCCTCTTCCATTCTGATCTCAAATCAGAAAATATCTACCAATTATTGCTTCTATGCATCATTACTTGGATCATTTGGCAAATTGGTTCATAACTTAGTAAAAATGGCATGTAATTTCAAGTGAAAAGTTCACTAATGTCAAAATTCAAAACCATGGCTACACTCCATATTTTTTCATGCTCTTGGACATTTTGGAAAGCTCATATTACACACTTCAAAACCCTAGTTGAAAGTTTCTTCAAGATCCTTAAGGAAGTGAGTGAAAAAGATCCATGAACTTTGAAGAAAATGAAGTTTTAAGTGAAATTTTCATAAGATACCAACTTTGAAGCTCCATATCTCTTAAATGGTTGATCTTATGAAAAAAAATTATATGTGACAAAGTTGTTCATTGGATCAAAATCTACAACTTTCATGTTGGAAGTTTTTTTCAGTTTGTAGGTGAAATTTTGAGTTATTCCCTTTCAAAGTTTGGAAAAAACCATTGAAAAACACTTAGAAATTTTTCTAAGTATGAAAGTCAAACTTTTGACTTTTTGATTCTTGATTGATTTTCTTGATTTTTCTTGATCAAATGACTTCTCATATCATATATTGATGATTTAAAACTTCAAAAGTCATGGTTGACCAAAATTCCCCAAAAGTCAATGGTGATCTTGTACAGTTGACTTTTTCAGACGAATCGCGTTTCTGGAGTTTTTAATGAAACAGGCTATCCTCATCAAATGAATGGTATGAATGGATCACATTGAAGCATTAGAGGATATTGAGCCATGGATTGAGTTGTGACACCATGTCTTGATTAAAAAGTCAGTTATTCAGTGAATTAGGTCAAAAACCCTAATTGTCGACCAGATGAAATTGATGACTGTGAATCTTGAATTGAGATGTAATCTCCATTGGATATTGTCATAGGGATTATTTGAGGATGATTGAAACCTTTGATTGACTTCCTGGGGGTTTTTAGGGTTTCCCAAATGTGATCCCTGATTTTAGTCCCTGATAGTTCAAAACCCTGATCTGAGGATTTGTCTGATCAATCTTTGTGTAGGAGATGTTATGAGCCAATGGATTAGGTCAAAATGATGCACTTGAGGTCTTGATATCATGTCCCAAGTCACTAGGTCAAATTCTGAGCAGAAGTCAGGAGTATGTTGTCTTCAGGCAAAACCCTAGTCTGGTCGATTCAAAGCTGTTGAGCTTGTTGACATGAATCTCTGAGGACCAAATATTGATTGTAGATGAATATGATTCTTTGAGATGAAGGGAGAACAAAACCCTAATTGATTGTTACTTGTACTGATGAGTGATTTCCTGATCAAATCCTGCTGAGTCACAAGTAGCAAACACAAGCTATGCAATTTGTTAGAGATGCAAATGATGCATATGCAATAATATGAGGTGGTATCTTAGGTCAAAAATTGGGGTATGACACATGTTGATGTCATGTTCAGTCCTGACTCGGATATGTTGAATCCATCCTAAGTCCATTTGTTCTTGTAATGCAGCTTGAACTACGGCACATCCTTGATTATTCTTTGGACAAATATCACATGTGAAGTAGTTGTGAGGTGGTACATGGCCGTACCCAGCTTGTTTAGCGTGCATCTTGACAAGATTTTCCCCTATCTGACGAATGTCGTAGATTTGAATGACGTTAGGGTGTTGATCTATCAGATTTACTGAAGCTTCTTTATGCTGCGGCAAAGGATTTGCTTGGACGTTTGGATTAGTATCTTTGAAGGATAGCATTCCGCTCTTCACTAATCGTTGGACGTCAATCTTGAAAGAGAAACAGTTCTCAATATTGTGACCTGGTGCCCCCTGATGATAGGGACAAGATTGGTCAGCCTTATACCATGGTGAGGAACTGTTTGTAGGATTTGGAGGACTCCTTGTCTGAATGAGTCCTTTTGCCAGTAATGTTGGAAACAATTCCGCATACGGCATTGGTACTGGGTCAAAGGCAGGATACCTTGGAGCCCGATTGTTGTAATTTGGAGGTCGAACCTGCTGCTGAGGTTGCTGCGACCTTTGTTGAATTTGTTGTTGCGGGACCTGAGGTTGATAAGCTGGCGCTGAGTTAACAACCAGAGTTATTGCTGCAACTTGAGGTTGAAATTTCTTCTTGATTTTGTGCAAGACATTGCTAACATCTTGATCCTTTTTCTTCTGGAAAGAACTTCCATACTTCCTTGGACCAATAGAAGATTCTGGTTCTTTGTTCAAGCGTCCTTCCCGAACCGCTTCTTCTAAACGTACACCCATGTTTACCATCTCGGTAAAGTCACTTGGTGCACTTGCAACCATTTGTCCGTAATAAAATGGACTCAAAGTTTTGAGATAGATTTTTGTCATTTCTTTCTCTTCAAGTGGTGGACAAATTTGAGCAGCAACTTCACGCCATCTCTGAGCGTATTCCTTGAAGCTTTCTCTATCCTTTTGAGTCATGGCCCGGAGTTGATCTTTGTCGGGAGCCATATCCAGATTGTACTTATACTGTTTGACGAAGGCCTCTCCGAGGTCTTGAAAAGTACGAATCTCTGAACTGTCCAAGTTCATGTACCATTTGAGTGCAGCACCAGTCAGGCTGTCTTGAAAATAATGAATGAGTAGTTGTTGATTATCAGTCTGAGTTGACATTCTTCGAGCGTACATCACGAGATGACTTTGTGGGCATGAATTCCCTTTGTACTTCTCGAAATCTGGTACTTTGAATTTGTGAGGAATCTTAACATTTGGAACCAGACAGAGGTCTGCAGCATTCTTTCCAAATAGATCTTGTCCTCGGAGAGTCTTGAGTTCCTTCTGCATTTGCAGAAACTGTTCCTGGAACTCGTCCAATCTTTCATACACGCCAGCGTCTTCACTGGGAGCGTGATGATATACTTGTCCGCCCTGTGGAGGAAAAGTATGCATAATAGGCTGTGGAGAAGCCATGACAGCAGATCTTGGAATCTCAGCATTCTGTTGTGTGAAACCCATTGCCGTTGCTCTTGGAACTTCAATTTCCAGAGGTTTGTAACCCTCCGGTGGTTGTATCTCCATTGTAGCTCTTGGAACTTCAGAAACTGGGGGTATGTACCCTTCTGGAATAAAGTTATACGGCATGCCCCAAGGTCGGTTAGGTGGCATGGTATACTGAGGAATAGGAGTAGAAACAATCTCGGAAACCACAGTCCTTTGCGGTTCTTCTGGCGTTGGTCGATTCTGTGCAACTACCAGGGCTTCTACCATACTATTGAGCCTTTCAATAGCACCTTTGAGAGTAGTAATCTCTTCTCTGAGTTCTCCATTCTCTTGCTCAAAGTCATCCATTCTTTTCTTGCGACTTGAACGAGTGTTGTATGGATGAGACAGCTTGAAAGTCTTGGTTCACCTCCTTCTCCTCCTCTCTTTCTGGAGAAAGGAAAGTGACTATTAGATCCACGACAATTCTCGTGTCAGTGCGTACGACTAAAGCGATGTATGATATGAAATTAAGTTATTATTTTTCAAGGAAACACCATAATTACGTTATGAAACATCAAACTTTTATTAATTAAGCGAAAACGCCGTTTTTACACACTTTGAAAAAGGGAAATACAGAGAAACTGAGAGAAAGGACTCTAAAACTTTGACGAAGAGCCGACTTCACGTTCTAACATCTTCTTCTGTTTCTTGAGCTGGGCGTTCTCTGACGTGAGCTGATCGATGATCCAGAAAGCAGGAGGGATATGATGAGAAAGTGACGTTTGTGACACTTGTCGATCGAGTACTTCAAGTAACTCATCCTTCCTTCTTAGGATGTTTTGAATCTCAACATTTTCCGTGTTGACGATTCGATACTTGTTCCTCCAAGCATTCCTTTCTTGGCATACCTTGTTTAATGCCGCTTGTAGTTTTTCAACATCGGTGGAGAAAAGGTAAATTGGTTCCCTTAGGGGAATGGGTTCTTGATGCTGATATGGCATCCTGAGCTTGAATGCTTTGACGCATACCCATTGAAGGTAAGGATCCAGGGAGATGCAAAGATGTTTTCCTAACAATCTTCTCCCTTTGCTGTGAACAAGACGCCAGGCTTGGACAATTTCCTTCTTCAGCATGTTGCCATGATCGTCGATGTTCTTGAAGAACAGACCCTCCAATTGGATGTTACTTGGTATATTTTTCATGGGATAGCCGTATTGACGACGGGCTAAAGCTGGATTGTAACTGATTCCTCCCTTAGTTCCAATAAGGGGTATGTTGGGAAAACTTCCGCCACTGAAGATAATCTTGGTTTCGTCGTTGTCAGGACTACACCACTCAATGTCCGTATGAGTGAGGGACATGATTTTCTGTGACCAGTAAAGGCCATCCCTCATATTCCAAAAAGTGCTAGACTTTGGTAGGTGCGAAACGAACCATTCGTATAACAACGGTATGCAGCATGTGATTAATCCTCCTCGCTGCAGGTTTCTTGAATGCACAGAGTGATAAGCATCCGCAAGCAAAGTTGGAACTGGATTTCCAATTAAGAAGATCTTAATTGCGTTGATGTCGACGAAATCGTTAATGTTAGGGAACAAAAACAATCCGTAGATAAGCAATGCCAAGATTTCCTCAAAAGCGCTCATATCTTGGATGCTGACGAAGTACCGAGCTTGATCAAACAGGAATTTGGAAGGCAAACCTTGAATTCCTCCTCTACTCACCATATGAGTTCTGATGTCGACTACGTTCAAAGGAGTAGTTGCAGCAATGATAATGTCGTCAGGATTCTTTTCCAAACCGGAGTACGGATCTTGCGCGTACACGGGTATTCCAATCAGACGAGAGTACTCCTCCAACGTAGGCATGAGCTGATAATCTGGAAAGGTGAAGCAGTGATACGTTGGATTGTAAAACTGTACCAAGGTGGGAAGGATCCCATCCACAATGTTGGTATTGAGCAAAGGCAGAAGTTTTCCATACTTCTCCTTGAAAGCCTGGGGGTTGACCACCAGTTTTCCGAGCTTTCCCAGTTCCTCGACCTGGGGAATCTTGAAGGTGTATTTCCTAGCTCTCTTTCTCCCATAATCCATGGTATAGATCCTTAAGTCCTTTCTCCGTTTCTCTCTTTCTCTCTGAAGTTCAAAACGTTCGTTATTTAGTTTCCTTGAAAAACGACTCGAAAAAGACTCTTTTTTTTTTGTTTTTAGTTGTTATTAATGAATGATGCATGAATGCATGAATGCACACACAAGAGTTTTAAACAAATATGGCGCTGAAGGGTATAGTGGTCATGAAGTCAAAACGCAAACCTCGCCCCAATGGTAAACTAAGGATAAGGATTTTTGTACCTGTAGAACGGGTTCTAGGGGTCTCAGAGTTTTTGCTCAACCTTAAAGATACGTTGACTGGTATCTATAAGAGAGTTTTCTCTGAGTGTAGTATCTGCGTGACAATTACTTTCGTAATCACCGCTCTACGTCCTAAAAAAGGCTTTAAGTGGGGTTAATGTGTTTCTAGGTCCTCCTGGTACAAATCAGTCTCGGAATCCAGTGGCGCAGTTAATCACAACCAGCCAGGCAAATCCCAAGAGTAGAATTGTGAACCAAGATTAGAGGGTCTTCACCGGGAAGACATCCTCCATCCTATCTTATGTTGCACTCAAATCCGGGTATAGGATTTCTCACCACAAGGGGGAATCAAGCCCTTTCCCGATACAGAATAAACAAAATAAACAAATATAAATGCAGCAAACACATGATATGACACAGAGATTAGGCAGGACCTCTCTTGTTTGAGGGGGAATTTGGCATCCCTAATTCCTCATTGGGGCTGGACCAGCAACAGGTCAACCATTGGTTTGGATGAAAAACCAAGGTTTTTAACACTTATATCCCCAGCAGAGTCGCCATTTTTACTGTGGTGTCGTTTTTTTTACCTCCCCGTTTCACTTGGGAGGACGGCACGCTAGACCCTTCACGCGAAATTTGGAAGGAGAATGCGCCCGTGGTGGGATGAATTTTATTTCAGTTCTTCCTACGATATCACACGAACTTTCTTATTTGTCCTACGAGTAGGAAAGGGGAAAAAAGATCTCAACTAAACCCTAGGAGTTTGCTAAGTGTGGGGATTTCACCTAGACTAGAAATTCTGGAGTCCGGGGGGTCGGTTATACATAGGGAAGTGTTTAAACACCCTACATATCTGTAGTACTCTACAGGAACCTTCTATGTGTCATTGTGATTGTGTTTACTGCTAATGATTGGGAAAGTTTCTCCTTTGTGTTAGGAGAAGGAATTGAATTGAATAAAAGAAAGACAGACAGACAGACTGACTATTTTTGGTATTTTATTAGCTCGCTGAGGTTCCTTGTGAACCTCATGCCTACATATCCCTAATGGAAGTCAGAGCTTAATGTAGTTCGGGGAACTAATTGATTATTAATTGTTTTTGGGTGCCTTGCTTGAAGCTCAAGGTTGAAGCTTGAATTAAATCTCTGTTTACAGTAAAGAGACATGAAGTCATCTTTATAGAGAGGTGTTTCTACTATTCCACCACAAACATTTTGAAAGAGTGACAGAATAACTGGATTCATTTCATTAAGAGAGTGACCTTACTTGTGTGTTTGCAAGTATGCTAGTATCTCTTGAATGAAAGAAAGATGCTCGTCGAAATTAGGGAAAGTGTACAAGTCTGGGGATGTGCCAGAGCATGTCTTTCAGAGTCCTAAATGGGAGACTTTGATTGAAATTGAAATGTGTAATGTTTGTTTGTTTGAATGTGGTGAGATAGAAGAAAGATCTCTCTATAGAGATAAGCTAGGTCTATCTACTGTATAAAAGATTTGATTTTTTAGCTGGCTTGTATGAGGCCCAAGCTTGAGGCTTTTTGATTGATTGATTGTTTATTGACTCTGGGAGAAAACTCCACTGGGATTAATTTACAAGGGATTTTTATGTTCTGTACAAAGCCCAGAATTGAGGCTGACTCTACTTGGGGAGTGTTTATTTGGATGGATTTTATTTGGGTGTTCTGTACAAAGCCCAGAATTGAGGCTGACTCTAGCTAGGGAAAACATTATTTTCTGCCTTGTACAAAGCCCAAGGTTGTGGCGGACTCTTAAATAAACTGAGTATGGGTGACTCTATGGGAAAAGATCCTAGATGTTAGGAATCTTTGACACATGAAATATGGTTTATCTGCCTTGTACAAAGCCCAAGGTTGTGGCTACTGAACAATGAAGGACTCACTAGGGGAGACTCTATTATCTGCCTTGTACAATGCCCAAGGTTGAGGCTGACTATTTTTGTTGGATTTTTGACTCTATTGAAGGATTTATTTATTAAAAGACTGATTTTTGGAAGCTAACCCTTTCTAGGGATTTTGACTCAGCTGGTAGAATTGTCTGTTAAAAGACTGATTTTTGTCATGTTTTTGGAGGCTGACCCTTTCCAGGGGTTTTGACTCTTTTGGGGAAATTATATCCTAAGAGAAATGAATCTTTGGTTTTTGAAGAAGTGATTTTGGAGGCTAACCCTTTCCAGGGGTTTTTGTTAAGATGAAAGAATGTTTGGAGGCTAACCCTTTCCAGGGATTTTTGTTAAAATGAAAGAATGTGTGGAGGCTAACCCTTTCCAAGGATTTTTGTTAAGATGAAAGAATGTTTGGAGGCTAACCCTTTCCAGGGGTTTTGTTAAAAATGATGGCAGAAAGATTATCTAATGAGACTTCTTTTTTAAAGCCCAAGATGAAGGCTGACACTAACTGAGGATAAGCAAACATGGATCCTAGACTCTGCTAAGGAAGATTGATGAGGATAAGGGTGACAGAGACTGTCCATGTCTCTCATTCCAAAAGGTGTACTCAATGTAAAATTGAGACAAACTTAGCTTGTTTAAAGTTTGGTTTAAATTGGAAGAAACTCACCAGGGTATGTTAAAAGGTGACTAAAGACCTGTTCCTATGTTTATAAGAAACCTGATGGGTCCTTGTATACAAGCTCAAGAGGAAGCTGGAAATGCTTTTAAGAAGCCTGTGGGTCCTTGTACAAAGCCCAAGAGGAGGCTAATCGAGGGTCATCGAGGGTCCTTGTTATAGCACAAGAGAAAGCTATGTAGTTTTGAACGTATTTTGGCTCTAAGCAAATGGGTAAGAGGTTTCACCGGGAATAATTCCTCTTTGGGTGGATGTGTCTTATTTTGGGTTCTAAGGTTTTTGCCAAGATGTTTCACCGGGAATAATTCATCTTGGGGGTTTGAACTACAGATCTCTAATTAGGAAAGAGCCTTCACCGGGAAGACATTCTCAATCCTAGGTCATATTCCTATAATATATATATAGTTTAACTGTCCTAGGGTTTACACTCAAACGTAGTTCTAAACTAATATAGATATGCACAGTTCTATATTTGACAGTAATTTAAATAAAGACTGTAAATTGAAAGCTTGTAAAGCCTAACCTGGATGGAGTGGAGGCCTTTGAAGAAGTATGTACAGAGCCTTACCAGTAATTGATGGATAACAGTTGAATATATATGATAAACAGTTAATGGTTTTTTGAAAACAGAAGAAGTGAAGATGGACAAAGGTCACATAGGTATCTGAAGAGTTTCACCGGGAATAATGCCCTTCAAATACCAGAAGAATGTTTTGAAAACAGAAAGGAGATTTTGAAAATACAGTTTTGAAAACAAGCTAAGAAGAGAAGAAGGTGTTGGGACTTACACTCTATTAGAGGCCCACTTGAAAATGATTTACTGTTTATGAGAAACAGTTGAAAATGATTAAAATGATATAAGGTTTTGTTGTTTGAAAACCCTAATCATCTGTTTAATCAGAGATTGAAAACAGTTTTTGCAAATTGACAAAAGTCAACTTAATTAAGGCAAAGATGAAATCTATACCTAATTAAGACCTAAATAAATAGGGTTTTATCATAAAATTATTCACAAAGTAATTAGGTTAAAATAAAATGAAAATATATATTTTAAAGTGTTTAAGAAAACATTTAAAACATACTATTTTAAACCTAATTAAAATACATGAAATAAATAATATTTTTATGATTTTTTTGGTTATTCATAAAATAGGTATATTAAATAACAAGTGTGTGAAAAATGAAGTGAAAATGAATTAATTTGATAGGTGAATTAATTGTGTGAAGTTTGTGAGAAAAATGAAAGAAAATGGGTGTTAAAAAATAGTTTGGCCCTTGGAGGATTTGAACCCACGCCCTCTAGGTCACACACTCAAAACAAACACCACTGAGCCAACGCGCGTGTGGTGATAGCAAACTGGCTTCAAGGCAATTCATATATTGCTCAAGTGTATAGGAGCAAAAAGAAAATAAAATCAAAAGGTCTGAGGCGAGGGGGATTCGAACCCCAGACCTTGGGCATGAGGAGACTAAGAGCGCATGTGAGGCCACTAGGGCAAACGATGAATTCGTTTGTAAAACACAAACCATTCAAAATAAAATAAACTTGGCCCTCAGATTTGAAATTTGCGCGCCACCACCATTGTCATCTTCTTCCTCAAGCTCCAACAATTTGAATTTCTGAACTCTCTCAATTCTCAACCATTTGCAACGATATAAAGACCAAACTTGCTCTAAATTCCCTCACGATTCTAGATATGTAACTATTATGAATTTATATTAACTATATCTACTGAATTATCTAAAATACGTGAAGAACCCTAAAATTTGGAATTCAAATTAAATGACTATACTGAAGCATAAATGACTGATGATAGAGGGTTTTTAATCCTCTTATGATGCTGAATAGAATGGTGTTGAGTTTTAGCCAGAAAGATACACGAAACAAAGAGGTGGAGTTGAGAAACTTACCTCTGAAAATGAAGGTCGTGAGGATGTTAGAGAGCACCTGGGCTTGTATGAATGATCCCAAAAGCTTCCTTGTGACTCAGTGATGCTAACTGGATGTTTATTGTAACTTCAATTCTCCTGAATTGCTCTATGGACCTCCCTCGATTTGAGCTTCAAGTGAACATGGAGAGTGATGATTCTTGAGTTACAGACGAGCTGCAGCCATCTGGATAGCTCCACTACCTTCTATGGAACGTGCCTGGATGCTTAGCTTTGTTGGAAACCTTCTGAATTGCTCTATAGACCTCCAACTGCAACAGCTTCAAAGTGAGAGCAACAATGGCGTTCCTCCACTTACAGAAGTGATCCAGGTGCTTGGATCACCTCAAATGAACCTCTTTGAGATGTTAGAATGCTTACTTTCCAAAGATAAGCTCTGGTTTGAAGAAAACGATTCTTCTTGCCAAAGAACTTTGAAAAACAATAAGCATGAGAAGAGAAAGAGAAAGCAAGGAATATGGTTGCTTTGGTGTGTTTTTCTACTGAGGTATGCTCTCCTATTTATAGGCAAATGATTCAGTACTGATTGAGAGAGTGAGCTTGCTTAGTGAAGTGAATTTGGTTTCTTAGCCATGAAGAAATTTCAAAGAATATCCAAGTGTGATCATTGCATTTTCGAGCCAGCTCCCTATCCATTGATTCTATCTGATCTTAGGGAACATTTCAGATACAAAGTGAGCTCTAATTGGTTGGTGAGAAGATTCCTTGGGTGATTCATCAATTTGCCATAAATTCTCAAATGTAATCATTACATAATCACATGTTCTTGTTTTAGGAATCTTCCTCAATTATCATGGCATGGTGAAAATGAATGCATGGCATGTTTTCAGATGTGTTATGGGTCGTGTAGCATCCATAATTGAGGTCATGTGCTCAAAATTGCAAAGTTCAAAAATGATGCATGACCTATAATTTCACTTCATGAGGCCAACTTTGAACAAGCATAACTCCTAGCTCAAAATGAATTTGGAGAAGGTTGAACACAATTTGGAAAGCCCTAAACATCTACTTCAAATCATTAGTTTGGAGTTTCTTCAGAATCCTTTGGCAAATTTGTGAAAAATGAGGCCAAAGTTGGAAGAAAACTAGGTTAAAACACTTAGAAAATTTTCTAAGTGTTTATGACCTAAAACTTCAAAATTTCCAAAACTCTTAAATGATTGATCTTTTCAAAAAAGTTCCATTGTAAGATGTTGTTTTATTTTGCAAGATCTACAACTTTCATGTTGGAAGTTTTTTGAGTTGTGTAGGTGAAATTTTGAGTTCCCACAATGCCCTCAAAAACCCTAATTCCCGACTTTTTGCTCCTTGAAGATTCTTCTTGAATTTCTTTGGTCAAATGAATTTAATATCCATATATTGATGATATTGATCCTTGAAAGTCATGGTTTGACCAAAAATCTTAAAAGTCAAAGGTGATCCCATACAGTTGACTTTTTCCAAATAAGGTGAGATTTGGACTTTTGTGTAGAATCAAGATCTTCTCCTCAAATGAGTGATGTAAATGGGTTATATTGAGGTGGTAAAAGTTCTTGAATCATGTCTTGAGTTTTGGATCCATGCCTCTGATTAAAAGTCAACTATCTTGGTGAATTAGGTCAAAAACCCTAATTGTCGACCAGATGAAAATGATGACTGTAGACTTTGAATTGAGGTGTAATGTCCAGTGGATCTTGTTATATGAGCTATTCGAAGATGATTGATGTCTTTGAATGATCCCCTGGGGCTTTTTAGGGTTTCCCAAAGGTGATCCCTGATTTTAGTCCTTGATAGGCTCAAAACCCTAGTCTGGTGACCTGAGTACATCTGTATTCAGAGGATTGGGTATCTAATCAATCATAGGTGAGAAAATGAAGCTCTTGAGTCCTATGATTATGTTAGAGACTAATCCCTCTACTGATTGATCCTTTGCCTGAGTTTTCTTGTCTTTGAACATCCTTGATTAAATGCCAGATGAAGAAGTGACTGCTTTGGGCACTAGTTTTGACCTGATGAAAATCCTGAAGATATGTCATCTCAGGGGGGTCAAAAATTAGGGTATGACACCAAGTTCATTCTGCTGCTAAGAACAAGTTAAGTCCAGTCCAGGATTAGGCGTATAAGTCTCCAAAGGTCGAGCATCGTGGATTGTGACCTTAACCTCTGTTCAACTAAAAAACACAAAACAAATGGAAACTATTGAGCCGAACTACGGTCGCTCTGATTCCTGAAAAGGATACGTAGGCATTGGGTCGCGGGGCCTAAGCGAGCACACTTGTAAATAATTCCTTCTTTTCCCCGTATTTCTTTTGCATTCATTCGCAGTTAGGTTTTAGACATTAGACACCCTTTAGATAGAAACAAACATAGGTGGATACCATCGAGTACGATGGGCGTGAGGAGTGCTAACACCTTCCCCTTGCGTAACCGACTCCCGTACCCTATTCTCTAGTCGCAAGACCTTGTTCTTATTCTGAGTTAGGTTTCCTGGTATTCCTTTCCCTTGATGGGATAAATATATTAGTGGCGATTTTGATTCCATTTTTCGCGGTAGCGACAATGGCCCAATAGGCTTTATGTTCCAATTCTACCGGTAGGTGACATGATTTTCCATAAACGAGTTTGAATGGGGTGGTTCCTATTGGAGTTTTGAAATCTGTTCTATATGCCCATAAAGCTTCATTTAACTTGGATGACCAATCTTTTCTAGATATAGCAACAGTCTTTTCCAATATTTGCTTAATTTCTCGGTTAGAGACTTCTACTTGTGCGCTTGTTTGTGGGTGGTATGGTGTAGCTATTCGATGAGTCACTCCATATTTTCGAAGGAGTTTTTCAAGGATTCTTGAAATGAAATGAGATCCACCATCGCTAATTACCAGTCTTGGTACACCAAACCTAGGAAATATAACATTTTTAAAGAGTTTGATCACTACTCGTGTGTCGTTTATAGGAGAAGTGATAGCTTCTATCCATTTCGAAATGTAATCAACAGCTATGAGTATATATTTATTTCCGAAAGATGATGGAAAGGGACCCATAAAGTCTATTCCCTAGACGTCAAATATTTCTACTTCTAGAATGCCTTTTTGAGGCATTTCGTCTCGTCTCGAGATATTTCCAAATCGTTGACATCTATCACAGTTTATAACGGCAAAGTGAACGTATTTCCATAGGTTGGGCCAATAGAGTCCATATTGGAGGATTTTAGCACAGGTTTTAGACGTGCTAGCATGTCCTCCATAAGGGGCTGCGTGGCAATGCGTTATTATACTTCCTACCTCTTCCTCAGGTACACAACGTCTAAAGATTCCATTGGGGCCTCTCTTGAAAAGGAGTGGGTCGTCCCAATAGTATTGTTTAAGTTCGTGGAAGAACTTTTCCTTTTGTTGATATGTTAGATCAGGTGGAAGAACATTAGCGGCTAGGTAGTTTACGAAATCTGCGTACCAAGGTGCGGTAGGGTGAGCTAAAGCCACTTCTATTTCGTTAGCTTCCAACTGAGCAATGAGTCTTTCGTAAGGGAAATCATCATCGATTGGTACTTGTTCGGGTTTCAGATTTTCGAGTCGAGAAAGATGATCGGCTACGACATTTTCGGTTCCCTTTTTATCTTTAATTTCTAAATCAAATTCTTGTAATAAAAGGATCCATCTTAATAATCTAGGCATGGCGTCTTTGTATATGATGAATTTGGATCCATCTTAATTAGTTAGAAGGTACCTAATAGCAGCGTGGTCAGTGTATATGATGATTTTGGCTCCTACCAAGTAGGAACGGAATTTGTCTAACGCGAAAACAACAGCTAATAGTTCCTTTTCTGTCGTGGCATAATTCATTTGGGCTTCGTCTAGGGTTCTACTCGCATAGTATATGACATGTAGTTTCTTATCTTTTCGTTGGCCTAGAACAGCTCCTATAGCATAATCGCTTGCGTCGCACATTATTTCGAAGGGTTCACTCCAGTCAGGAGGTTGCATAATCGGCGCAGAGATTAATGCTTGTTTAAGTGTTTGAAACGCTTCAGCGTATTTGTCGTTAAAGACGAATTCAGCATCTTTCATCAGTAACTCAGTTAAGGGCTTGGTTATTTTAGAGAAGTCTTTAATGAAACGTCGGTAGAAACCGGCATGTCCTAGAAAGCTTATTATTTCTCTAACGGTTTTGGGAGGTTGAAGATTTTCAATGATTTCAATTTTTACCTTATCCACTTCGATTCCTCTATCGGACACGATGTGTCCAAGTACGATTCCTTGTCGAACCATGAAGTGGCATTTTTCCCAATTGAGTACTAGATTGACGCTTACACATCGTTTGAGCACTAATTCAAGGTTCACTAAACATGCTTCAAAACTTTCTCCACAGACAGAGAAATCGTCCATAAAGACTTCCATTATCCCATCCAGGAAATCGGCAAATATTGCCATTATGCATCTCTGGAAGGTTGCGGGTGCATTGCAAAGTCCGAAAGGCATTCGTCTATAAGCGAATGTACCATAAGGACATGTAAATGTGGTCTTTTCTTGGTCATCGGGGTGAATAGGAATTTGGAAAAATCCAGAGTATCCATCTAGATAACAGAAATGTGAGTGTTTGGCCAAGCGCTTGAGCATTTGATCTATGAACGGTAAAGGGAAATGATCTTTGCGAGTGGCTTTGTTTAACTTCCTATAATCGATGCACATTCTCCATCCAGTTTGGGTACGTTGTGCTACAGATTCGCCTTTTGCATTAGTGATTACGGTGACTCCTCCTTTCTTAGGTACAACATGAATAGGACTAACCCATTTACTATCAGATATAGGATACATGATTCCGGCTTCTAATAGTTTTTGAATTTCCTTTTTAACAACATCGCTCATGATGGGGTTAATTCGTCTTTGATGCTCTCTAGAGGTTTTGCAATCTTCTTCGAGCATAATGCGGTGCATACAGAGAGAAGGGCTTATTCCTTTCAGATCTGAGATGTTATACCCTAGAGCGGTTGGGTATTTTCTTAGGACAGTGAGTAACTTTTCGGTTTCGGTTCGTCCTAAATCGGCATTAACTATGACAGGTCAGTTAAGTTCTTCGTCTAAGAATTTGTACCTTAGGTCATTAGGTAATGTTTTAAGTTCTATGGCGGGTTTCTTAGGTCCAGGTATAGGATCAGGAGTTAATGTTAGACATTCACTTAGGTGGTTATCTTGATATTCCCCACGCCAGTTATCGTCTTCAAGAATAGGCGGTATAGGAATTCTTAGGATTTCGGTTTCCTCATGTGGTTCGGATTTTATTTCATTTACACACTCATCGATGATGTCAGCAGAACAGCATGTATCAACTATAGAAGGTGCTTTCAGGAATTGAGAGAGAATGAATTCAATCTTTTCTTCTCCGACTTCGAAGGTAAGCTTTCCTCGTTTAACATCTATAATTGCACCAGCAGTTGCTAAGAATGGTCTTCCTAATATGATTGGGATGTTAGAATCTTCCTGGATATCCATAATGATGAAGTCAGTTGGGATGTAGAATTGACCTACTCGCACATGGATATTTTCCAACATTCCTACAGGGTATTTAACTGAACGGTCAGCCAGTTGAAGAGACATTCTCGTTGTTTTAAGCTCGCCTAGTTTTAGTTTCTTACAGGTTGAAAGAGGCATCAAACTAACACTGGCTCCTAAATCGCATAAGGCTTTGTCTATAACAGTCTTTCCTATTACACAGGGTATGGAAAAACTACCAGGATCTTTTAGCTTGGGAGGCATGTTGTTTTGAATGATAGCGCTACATTCAGCGGTAAGCGTTACAATTTCATTATCCTCAAGTTTCTTTTTGTTCGATAGAATTTCTTTTACGAATTTAGCATACGAAGGCATCTGAGTTATAGCTTCTGTGAAGGGTATGGTTATGTTTAATTGTTTCAGAAGTTCTACAAATTTTTTAAATTGCGCTTCGGTTTTAGATTTAGCTAATCTCTGAGGGTAAGGAATTGGTGGCCTATAAGGTGGTGGTGGAACATAAGGTTTTTCTTTTTCAGGTTCCACTTCAGTGTCTTTTTCATTCATTTCAGCAGTTTGATCATCACTTGATGTCTTTTCATTCATTTCAGCAGTTTGATCATCACTTGATGTCTTTTTGGTTTCCTTTGGCTCTTGTTGTGACATGAGTGTGTTTTGAGTTCTAGGATCGATAGGTCCGTCGTAGTTCGTTCCACTTCGCAGTGTAATCGCGTTCGCATGTCCTTTAGGATTAGGTTGTGGTTGAGCAGGAAACGTGCCAGCAGGGGCAATAGTAGGTGATTGTTGTTGAGCTACTTGTGAGATTTGTGTCTCTAGCATCTTGTTATGTATAGCTAAAGCATCTACTTTGTTTGATAATTGTTTTAGTTGCTCACTATTATGAATGTTTTGATTTAGGAAGTCTTTGTTGGTTTGTTGTTGGGAAGCTATGAAGTTTTCCATCATGATTTCTAGATTTGACTTCCTAGGGGCGTTCGGAGCAGCTACAGGCGCTTTTTGATAGCCAGGTGGGACAGCAGGTGCTTGTCCAAGCGCGTACAACGCATTGTTGTTCTTATATGAAAATTTTGGATGGTTCTTCCATCCAGGGTTGTACGTGTTAGTGTAAGGGTTTCCTTGAGCGTAGTTTACTTGATCGGATGGAATACCAGTCAAGAGTTGACATTCGGCAACAACGTGTCCAGTTAATCCACAAATCTCGCAGTTAGGTGCTACAACAGCCGCGGTGCCTGAAGGAGTGATAGTTAAGTTCTTGATCTTTTGAGTTAAAGCGTCTACTTTAGCGTTAACGCGGTCTATACCACTTACTTCGTACATTCCTCCTTTGGTTTGGGCTTTCTCTAGAGCAGCTCGTTCTCCTCCCCATTGATAATGGTTTTGTGCCATGTTTTCTATGAAGTTGTATGCTTCATCATGGGGTTTGTCCATTAAAGCTTCGCCAGCAGCGGCATCTATTATCATTTTAGTGTTATAAAGTAGACCACCATAGAAAGTATGGATGATCAGCCATGGTTCGAGTCCATGATGAGGGCATAGTCTAAGCATGTCCTTGTATCGCTCCCAAGCTTCGAAGAGTGATTCGTTATCTTTTTGGGTAAATCCGTTGATTTCACCTCTTAGCATAGCAGTTTTGCTAGGCGGAAAGTATCTAGCTAGGAATACTCTCTTCAGTTCATCCCATGTAGTTATGGAATTAGAGGGCAGGGACAGAAGCCACGCCCTAGCTCTATCTCTCAAGGAGAAGGGAAAAAGGCGTAATCGAATAGCTTCGGGGCTAACGTTGTTGGCTTTGACAGTGTCAACATATTGCACGAACACGGATAAATAGAGATTAGGATCGTCCGCAGGGCTTCTAGAGAATTGGTTCTGCTGAACAGCTTGTACCAATGAAGATTTCAGTTCGAAATTGTTTGCCTCAATCGCAGGTGGTGCGATACTTGAGTGCGGTTCAGCTCGTGAAGGAGCGGCGTAGTCTCTAAGAGGACGAGGGGCAGCCATCTCTAACTTTGGGGTGATTTGATTGATTTGATCAGTAAAGGTCAATTCCTGAGAAATCGGAATTGGTGCTACTTCGGGAAGATGATAAGCTTGACGTCTTACGTTAACAAAACGTTCGATCTCGTTGATTCGTTGTATCAGGTCTCCTCCTTGTGAACGAGTATTTGGCATACAATCGTTCAAAAAGAAAGGAAAGAATTTGCCCTAGTCTCTACGGTGTAACAGTGAGTTACGATATCGACTTAAATAGTCCCCGACAACGGCGCCAAAAACTTGATCGCGACTTTACGTGTCTATAAATCTGATAACTACAAGTGCACAGTCGTGTCGTGTAGTTTTAAAAGATATTGAATCCATAGGGACTATGAATCGATCTACCGTTATCTAAGGTTACTATGTAAAGCTAAGGCTACTAATATTTTGATTGTGTCTAAAGGGAATGTGATTGTGAATTCTAAGAAATATAATAATAAACGGATATCAGTATGTATTTCGTTTAACTTAGGTGATCCGAAGGTCCATTGGCTATGGTATTCATTCGATTAAAGATCTTTATTAATTTAGTTGATTAAAAGTCCTCCTCTCAAACTCTCGCTCTGTTGATTTAGACCACTATCCTAACTCATAATGTACGCTCTCGCCATCCCATTAGATTTAGAAAAGCTTTTTGAAAAGAACTTAGTTAATAAAATGCTTGCTTTATGAAGTCGTTATCTACTTAAATCCCCTAGTCTCAAACTCTCGCTCTGTTGACTCGGTTCATGCTAGTATTTCCTAACGTACGCTTTCGCCATCCCGCGTCGGGTTTAAAAACACTTTTTGAAAGTAAATAATTTCTAATTAGTTTTAATACGCTTTCGCCATCCTTAAAACTAATGTCCTATGTCTACTATCCAGTTAAAGATCTCAAACATTCGCTCTATTGATTTTAACCTTTGTCGACCTTAAAACCTCAAACTTTCGCTCTATTGATTTTAAGACTCTATTAATTAAATTAGACATAAAAACCAAAAACAAGTGATATTTAATAAAACATAATTAAGCCAATTTATTTCAGATCCCACGGTTAACTTACTTTACATACCGATATCTTAATTAATTAGCCAGACATATTGATACGGTTAAACATGCATAAATTCGTTTGGTTCATAATAAAAGGCATATTAAATGGCATACAATATATCATGCAAATAAATATAAATAAAGGCGGTAAATAATAAACCTGAATAAAATTAATCTGAAATGAAATTGAATCTTGAAGTACTCGAACTTCCACCACAGGTTAGCTGGATCGTTCTTCAGAAATTATTAGGCGTAAAATTTAAAGGCAAGGAAAATAAAAATAAATCTAACGTAAGGCTAGATCTATGAAAGGTTCACAACAATTTCCGGTGTAGAAATTGTTGTGAGAAAAAGAAAGCAATTAAATGAAATGCGGAGGAAAATAAAATGCTTGAGGAAAGAATTTGGCAGCACTTCGTTAGCAAAAATTCGGACTTCGAGAACTGAGGTATCAACCTCCTTTTATAGCGGAGGGTCTGCAGATTCGTTCCGTGAAAATAGTGACTTCTGACTTGGACTTGGGAGATGCACGTCTCCACTTTGTGGGGAGACCAGGTAACGGACTTGAGACGTGCGTCTCAAGTGGAGAAAATATAGGAACGGTTGGAGACGGGCGTCTCCATTGCGTGACGTGGCAGAGAGACGTTGGAGACGGGCGTCTCCACGTGCTCTGGTGGTCTGATCCAGCTTCTTCGTGGGCTGGGCTCCATCTTTAGGCCTTTGGGTCTCCTTTTGCACCCCCTTTATTTCTTCAACACCTCTTTTTCATCTTTTAAGCATAAATAGTAATGAATTTAGCTCCATTTCTTCTTCTTTTCACAAATAGCCTTGATATGAACTTAAAACCTGAAACATCCCAAATACCCGCATAATATCATAATAAAACAATATAATTAAAATAAAATGCTAATAATACTTATGGAATTTAAGTTAAATATATGATATAAAATCGTGTTATCACATATCGACAAATAAGGTTGTGCTTAATGAATCGAGCCACCACATTCTTAGTAACGGAGGCGAGTGAAGAAGCTTCTACCCATTTGGTGAAGTAATCAATGGCCACAAGGATGAAACGATGTCCATTGGACCCATTAGGTTTGATTTCCCCGATCATGTGAATGCCCCACATTGCAAAAGGCCAAGGAGCAGTCAGAACCTTAAGTGGAACTGGAGGTACGTGTCCTTTGTCGGCATAGATCTGGCACTTGTGACAAGTTCTAGAATGCTGATGGCAGTCAGTTTCCATAGTGGACCAGTAGTAACCCGCTCTCAGAATCTTTTTAGCCATAGTATGTCCACTAGAATGAGTTTCAAAGGTACCGTCATGCATGTCTTCCATAATCTCTTCTGCTTCCTTCTTGTTCACACAACGAAGCAAAGTTGAATCATGATTGCGCTTGTATAGGGTACCATTACTCAGGAAGAACTTTGAAGCAAACCTTCTCAAGAACTTCTTGTCATTGATAGATGCCCCTTCAGGGTATTCCTGAGCTTCGAGATATCTTTTTACTTCATGAAACCATGGCTTTTCTTCAACCTCGTCAGTAGTTATTTTGTAGCAGTATGCCGGCTCGTCATGTCTTTCAATAATAACTATAGGAGCCTCGTTGTCCCATCTGACCTTGAACATGGATGACATAGTAGCTAATGCGTCTGCCAATTGATTCTCCTCTCGGGGAATGTGTTCAAAAGTAATCTCTTCAAAATGAGGAATCAAAGATAACACCAAATCTTTGTAAGGCATGAGATTAGGATGCTTCGTGTCCCATTCTCCTTTGATCTGACTAATTACTAGGGTTGACTCCCCATATACTTCCATGAATTTGATTCTTAGGTCGATAGCAGCTCTGAGACCCAAGATACATGCTTCATACTCAGCCATATTGTTGGTACAATCGAAATAGAGTCTTGCTGTGAACGGGGTGTGTCCACGTGCAGGAGAGATAATCACAGCGCCAATACCATTACCAAGTGCGTTCGAAGCTCCGTCAAAAACCATAGTCCATCGGGATCCTGGTTCAGGTCCTTCATCTGAACCAGGTTGTTTATAATTAGTGACCAACATAAAATCTTCATTTGGAAACTCAAAAATCATAGATAGATAGTCGTCTACAGCTTGCTGGGCCAAATGATCTGCTAACACACTTCCTTTGATTGCCTTCTATGTTGTATACTGGATGTCGTACTCTGTTAATATCATCTGCCATCTTGCTACTCGTCCTAAGAGGGCGGGCTTCTCGAACACATATTTGATAGGATCCATTCTAGAAATCAATAAAGTGGTATGGTTCAACATATACTGTCTCAGTCGGCGAGCACCCCATGCCAAAGCACAGCAAGGTTTCTCGAGCAGTGAGTATCTTGTTTCACAGTCGGTAAACTTTTTGCTAAGGTAGTATATTGCATGCTCTTTTCGACCGGACTCGTCATGTTGCCCCAGTACACACCCCATTGAGTTCTCCAATACTGTTAAGTACATAATTAGAGGTCTTCCTTCAACAGGTGGTATCATAATCGGCGGTTATTGTAGGTACTTCTTAATTTTGTCAAAGGCTTCTTGACATTGGTCATTCCATTTCACTGCTTGATCTTTCCTCAGTAGTTTGAAGATTGGCTCACAAGTAGCGGTCAGATGGGAGATAAACCTTGCAATGTAGTTCAAACGTCCCAAGAATCCTCTAACTTCCTTCTCATTCCGTGGAACCGGCATTTCTTGTATGGCTTTTACTTTCGCAGGGTCGACTTCAATACCTTTGCTGCTAACAACGAAACCTAGTAGCTAACCAGACCTCACACCAAAAGTACACTTATTTGGATTCAGTCTCAACTTGTATTTATTCAACCTATCAAACAACTTCTGCAGGTGGACCATATGTTCTTCTTCGGTGTTGGACTTTGCAATCATATCATCAACATAGACCTTTATCTCTTTGTGAATCATATCATGGAACAGAGCTACCATTGCACGTTGATACGTTGCCCCTGCATTCTTCAACCCAAATGGCATGACTTTGTAACAGAATGTGCCCCAAGGAGTAGTGAAAGTCGTCTTTTCCATGTCTTCAGGTGCCATCTTAATCTGATTGTAACCTATGAAGCCATCCATGAAAGAAAATACTTTGCATTGTGCAATGCTATTAACTAGAATGTCAATATGTGGTAGGGAAAAATCATCTTTAGGACTTGCTCGATTCAGATCTCTATAGTCTACACACATTCTGACCTTTCCGTCTTTCTTGGGTACCGGTACTATATTGGCGATCCATGGTGGATAACTCACAACTTTCAAGAAACCGGCATTGAACTATTTCTCAACTTCTTCTTTGATCTTCTGAGCCATATCAGGTGTGCTTCTTCGTAACTTCTGTTTAACCGGAGGACTGTTATCTTTGATAGGTAGACGGTGAACCACAATATCAGTATCGAGCCCAGGCATATCTTTGTAGGACCAAGCAAAGATCTCAACATTGTCTCGTAACATCTGAATTAACCTCTGTTTGACAACATCCTCTAATTCGGCCCCTATCTTGATTTCTTTCTTTTCTTAGTCAGTACCTATATTCACAACCTCAACTGGCTCCTCGTGCGGCTGTATAGTCTTTTCTTCTTGCTCTAGTAATCTGGCAAGTTCTCTGGGCACTTCGCAATCTTCCTCACCTTCGTCCTCAGCTTGGTAGATCGGATTTTCAAAGTCATATTTAGCAATAACAGAGTCGTTATCAATAGGATCCAGAGTGGATATGGATCTACAGTGCATTATGTGGGTGTGTGTAAGAACACATAGCTGTAGAAAAGTAAAGAAAATAAAAGCGAACACACAATTTTGAATACGAAACATCCAATGCTTTATTGAATGAAAATATGCTTATGAAATGACAAGCCCTAACAAATGGACCGTTGTGCCCCGGGCAAGACACACAGCTTTAAAGTTTATTGTTTATTAAAATACATAAATTAAAACTGGGAATCATAAAAACAAAACAAAACTAGAAACGGCAATTACTCCTGACTATAGGAGATAGGGACAATGTCTTCGGTCTTCCAGTTGTCCAGCCCTTTGTCAGGTGTAGGAAAGATCCACTTGTCTAGGTTGCAATGATCTTCATCTTCTCCAATGGCATTGAATCCTTTGCTGATGAAATGATACTTCAAACCTTCTGGACGAGGATGTTGTTCTCCCTTCTGATCTTTAGCAGTGCAGCCTAAACCCCATTTGTTGGATTTGTACAAATGTCAGGTAATTGCCCCCAGATAGTGTAGCCACCTTCTTCTACCACAGCCCTAACGTCTTTCAGAGAAGCCATTGTAGGAGGAACTCTAGCAACTTTAGGAACAGTCTTGATGGGTTTAGTCTCAGGAACCACTTGAGGGACCAATTCAAACGCCTGACAGGGAGATTCAAAAGCTTCTCCAGTGAATTCAACATACTTGGTCTCATCTATGAAGCTCACCACATATTCTTCCTCGCCATACACAGTGACAATCTTGCCTTTTGCCGGGTATTTCAGTTTCTGATGGAGAGTTGATGTCACAACATTTGCCCCATGTATCCAAGGACGCCCAAGTAGACAGGAATAGGCAGGATGAATGTCCATCACATAGAACACGATGTTGAAAGTCTAGGAACCTACTCTGATTGGGAGCTCAACTTTGCCATATACAGTGCTCATTGTACCATCGAAAGCTTTTACAATCACATCACTGGATTTCAGCACAATTCCTTCAGGGTTGAGTCTGTCCAATACCAACTTGGGCAGTACATTCAGAGATGAACCATTGTCAACCAGTACGTGAGCCAGAGTAGTGCCCCCACATTCAATGGATATATGTAGAGCTTTGTTGTGATTCTTTCCGCTAGGACTCAGATCAGCATCAGAAAACCCAAGGTAATTGTCTGTTGTTAGGTTTGCAATACAGTTCTCGAGTTGAGTGACAGAAATCTCTTGTGGCACGTGAGCGGCCTCTAGAAACTTCATCATCGCTTTAGCGTGAGTCTTGGAGCAACGTAGGAGTGACAGCATAGAAATCTTGGAAGGAGTATGCCCCATCTGTTCAACGATGTCGTAATCACTCTTGCGGATGATCTTCAGGAACTCATTTGCTTCTTGAGAAGATGTATTTTCAGTAACACTCTCAACTGGTGTCTGGGCAGGTTCATGCAATTTACCTCGAGTATCAGCATTGTGATTACGAATAGCAGCAGGTGAAGCAGTGTTTGGAGAGATCTCTGGAGAAAACACTCTTCCACTTCTAGTCACTTTACTAGTTCCAGCAATATTACCCACATCGGGATTGGAATCTTCAGAAACTTTGTCAGCTATGAGTTCTTGCTTAACTCCTTGAATATAGACCTCGGCACCATAGTTCCACGGGATAGCCTTGTCAGAAGAATACGGAACTGGACCAGGCTTAGTGATGATAATAGGAGCCACGCGGGGCTCAGCAGAAATCTTGAAAGGAGCCTTTGTAGGGATCTTCAGTGGAGCCTTGGAAATTACGGATACATTTTCAATTTTCAAGCCACGGGAGAAACCTTCGCACAAATTCTCAACAGAAGGAATCTTCTCAAATCTGATAGTGCCACAATCCATCCAGCCTTGAATACCTCTTTTCAGATTCTCACAACCATTGGGTTGGGATGCACAGTAATAACAGCCTGGGTCGCAACCTATAAATAAACCAGCTTGCAGCAGCTTTCTCTTGATGTCAAGGAGAGAAGTTGACAAATCTCTCACATCATAAACATGGAATGTGTCTATGATAGCGTTAACAGTTTTGTCATGCTTTGGCATAGGATCAGTAATGACATTAGGGGTTTCGGGCGGGTCAAACTCAATTTCACCAGCATCTATCATGTCTTGGATCTTATTTTTCAATGCCCAACAATTATCAGCACTGTGTCTAGGGCTATTAGAGTGGTACACAAATTTTGCATTAGGATCATAGTTTGGAGACATGGTAGTGACGTTCTTTGGAGGATCTCTTATGGTGATCAGATTGGCCTTCAACAGATGTTGCAGGGCTTGAGATAAAGGCATGTTGATTTTAGTGATTTGCCTTTTAGGTGTGTCTGACCTACGCTGATACCCTTGTCTAGGAGCTTGTTGAGGTGTTGGTGTAGAGATGAGAACATCTCCAACAGATTGGTTCTGATCATTCTTATTACGGCCCCTCTGACTATGAACAGCATTAGACTCGTTTCTTCCATGACAGGGCTTCTTTGCAGTACCAGAAGATGTGCATACTTGAATCTTCCCACTTCGAATTCCACTCTCCACATGTTCCCCAGTCAATATGAGATCAGTGAAACCAGATGAGGAACTACCCAGCAAGTGACTATAGAACGACCCAGTTAGTGTGCCCATGAACATGTCCTCCAATTCCCTATCAGTTAAAGAAGGTTGGACTCTTCCAGCTAAATCTCTCCACTTTTGAGCATACTCCTTGAAACTTTCCTTAGGTCCCATAGACATGTTTTGTAGTTGCATGCGAGTTGGTGCGAGGTTAGAGTTATATTGATATTGCTTGTAGAAAGTAGCAGCCATGTCTTCCCAAGTTCGAATGTTACCACTCTCCAGCTGATAGTACCATTCCAATTGAGTTCCAGACAAACTCTCTTGAAAGAAATGAATCCATAGTCTTTTATCTTCAGTATGAGGTTGTATATTCCTCACATATGATCTTAGATGCATCTTGGGACAAGAGACTCCATCATACTTAGCAAAAGTTGGAGTCTTGAACTTTGGAGGAATGACGACTCCAGGAATGAGCCCTAGTTCCTCAAAATCCAGCCCAGGTACTTTCTGAATTTTCATATTTCTCAACCGTTCCTCTAGTAGCCTGTACTTCTCATCATCATAGTCTTCTTCATGGAAATAGTCTCCCTCATCATCATCTTGATTAGCAGAGCCTCCATTGCTTCCAGCGTTGGTCTTGATACTAGTATCATTGTCGCGCGCTCGGTTTTTTGCCATACCTCTCGCGGAGAGATACGCGAACTGACTCTTTTTTGTTTCTGCTTTTGTGTTTGAAAATCAGAGAGTCGCCACCGACCTTTTATTTTATCCAATTAAGGAAAGGTTTATAAAAGAAACAGAAAAAAGACGTTTAAGAAATTCTGGATAAGGGGGTAGGTTATACAAAGGGAAGGTGTTAGCACCCTTTGTATCCATGGTTATCCATGGGCTCTTTAATTTGCTTAGCTCACTTGTTTTCAATTGCTTTTAAATGCTCGTATGTGGTTTCAAATACCTTTGTAAATTGAATTTGTAATGATCCTTGTGCGGATGTATACAAAGTGTTTTTATCTTTCAAAAGATGTTTTTTGAAAAAAAGAACGTTAACTTCGTAATGATCCTTGTTTGGATATATACAAAGTATTGTCTTTTTTGAAAGTTTTATTTTGAAAAACAATGATATATGAGAGATTTGTTTGTTTTGATTTGAGCAAGCAAATTAGGAGGTCTACCCTGAGTTATAAGGTCTTTATCCTATTTCCTTTAAAAATCTATCCTTTCACCGGATATAAACAAAAGTTCGATTTTTGCGTTTGAAATAATAGAATGTGATTTTGATTTTGAAAAGAATGAGAAAGGGATTACCCTAAGAGGTGCAAGTGTGATTGTGTTTGGATTCAGATATTTTATCTTTGAAGTTAGTGATCTAACGATTTAATTTTATCTTTGGCATACACGCAGTTTATATGTGCTGGAATTTAAAATGCGGAAATGTAAAATGCGGAAAGTAAATCTACGCTATTACATCGATTATGCAGGAAATGTAAACTACGCTATTTACATGAATTTGACAACCTATACATTTATCTAGGAATTTAAATTGCAAGAAAATAAAAGAAATGTTTTTGGTTTTTTTTTATGATTGATTTTGATTATAATTAATGCATGATTAATTAAATTAAAATGAGGAAAAAAGATGAAAATAAATTTCAAACCTAAAAATTAAGTTCAAAATATGTTCAAAATGCTTGTTAATTAATTTTAAAACAAAACTAATTTTTTTGGGATTTTTAAAATTGATTTGAAATTTATTAAGTTAATTAATACATAATTATATAAATAATTACACAAATAATTAAAACTTAAAGAGAAAATTATTCTAAATATGTACAAAATTAGCCTATGATATATAAACAATATTTAATATAAAGAACAATTTTTTTATGATTTTTGATTGGTTAAAAATAATTAAAAGATAAATATATGCATATTCTCTAATTAATTATACAAAATATTGAAATTATGAAGAAAAAATAAAATATTTTTATATCAGAAAATAAAATATTATTTTAGAAACTTAAAAATATTTTTTGTGTATTTTTTGGATATTTAAAACTATTTTTAATTAATTTTAACAAAGAAAAAAAAAATAGAAAATAAAAAGATAGTAATCAGATGTGGAAATTAAATAGAGTCCATGGTGAGGATGAGTGTTTTGGTGCGTTGGATTGAAGATTGGCTGCATCTAGTGGCTCAGATTAAAGAGTGCATGGCATAATGATAAGACTGCATGCACTGAATTCAAAAGGAATTCAAACTTCTGATGGGGTCCACACGCGCCAAAACTGGCCAATGGGGAAGCGAGATCCGGCCACGCGTGCAGTCAAACATTCAACTACACTATTCATCTTCTTCTTCCTTTTTCCTACGGATTTTGCTGCGGATTTAGCAGCCGAATTACCTGCGGATTTTGCTTCTTTTCTTATGCTTTTTAAAACCTGCAAAAACAAGGAAATAAATTGTTGCAAATAACCCAGATAGCCTAATTAGGACCCCCTGAGTTCATTAGTGGCATTAGTTTTTGCTAAAAGTCCCTGGAAGGTGCAACTCGAAGCTTCTCAAGCTTAAACAACCAATAATGGTGGAAGGAGTTAGAGGAGTGAATCCTCGCATGAACTACATTGGATCCACTCTAAATGATGTCAGGAACTCAAATCAAAGATTAGATTAAGTTATTATACGTGAAAACTTGGAAAACGAAAGTGATGAAGTTATGAATATGAAGATGATGGTACACGTATTTAAAGCATCATGGGACTTGTTTAGTGCATCAATCTTACTCTATATGACTCCAAAGGATGATTTGAATGATTATTTTTTATTGAAGTAAGCTACAAGTAGCAAAACGAAAATTACAAAGTGTTTGATATTTTGTGAGAATTTTGAGGTTTCTATGCTATGCTTTGGCTATGATTTCGTGTGTCTTTGTTGAAGGAGTATGCTGAGCTTTTTATAGGCCAAGGAGTGCTTAAAGTTGAAGTTAAAAGCACTGATTGCTTTTGTTGAATTTTTGACTTTCAAGCTTAAAATTCAAGCAACCATTGCTTGATTTTTCCACACCTCTTGCCCTAGGCCTTCCTTGTATCTTCCTTGCTGCAGATTGTAAGCTAACTTTGATGAGTCATGCTTAGAATTCAAGCTATGCTTTATCCTTCCTTTTTTGCTTTTTAATTTAATCTTAAATGGGATAAAATTAAACCAAAAATGAATAAAAATTATGGGGGCTTTGTCTTGGTCGTGGGAGGCCCATTATATCATGGCAAACATGTTTGAACTATGAAAACTTGGTCCCATTTGGAAAAAATACATTTTTGAGCAATGTTGGTTTTATGCATTTTCCCAAAATTTAGCCAACTTCAACAAGGTGTAAATCCCTCAATTTTTGTCATATGAAGGAGATCTTGCACTTTTTGGAAACCTCAAAGAGTCCTCTAACCAATGTCCTTGGTCTCATGTCAAAATGATTTTTGATGCTCCTTGTGTGTCCTTTTGAAAAAGGTGTCTTTTTGTTGACTTTGAAAATGACCTGTAATGTCTTGGTTCATATTTTTCAAATGGTGAACCTAATGAACATGGGACCAATTGCATTTGAAAGATAATTGAATTTCCTTCAAAATGAGCTTTTTTTTGAATTTTTTGGATGAAGGATGAGAGAGTTATGACCAGTCAAAGTTCAGTTGACTTTTTAGGAGAAAACCCTAATTTTGAATTTTAGGGTTTTGTTGATTTTGGATCTTTCCTTGATGAATTATGATCATCCAATGATCAAATGATGCATCCTTTGACAAAATATGGATGTTGACCAAAAATTTCATTTTTGACTGTCTGTTGACTTTTTGGTCAACCGGGTCGTCTGTTGACTGTTTAAGCTGCTGACGGTGCGTCTGAGTGAATTGAAGTCTGAAAATTTGTATGGTGGTACTTTGAGATATATGGAGGTCCATGAAATCCATTTGAGGTCTCAAAAACTTGTTTCTCCTGAAAAAACAAGAAACCCTAATCAGGGACTGTTTGTGTAGGAGACAGTTAAGCGTACCTGATTTTTGTGCAGTGCTGAGTCTCTGCTAATCATGTGATATTCAGAAGACTTCTAGGACAAAAATCTTGGAATTTTGAAATGCAAAAGTTTGATTTGATTGATGGTACAAAACACGGAGAATTGTACTGTCAGCAGTTTGACTGTCAACTGACTATTCAGGCATGTAACATTTAGAGTGAAAAATCAACAGTCAAAGTTAATTTTCTTTTTGTTGTTTTTGTTTTATGTGAAAGATGAAAGTTTATTTACATGACTTGTTAAAAAACACAGACATAATAAATAATTATTATTTACTGTACGCGAGCAAAATTACCGATAATAACCCTAAAAATCATTTAATGCACAGAAAAATAAATATTTGACTGGCAGAAAACACACAAAATATTATCTGAATAATTAAGCAACAATATGACAAATAGTACAACATTTAATACTGACAGTACAAACATTACATACTATAATGGACGGTACGACGAGTAAACGATACATTTAAGAAAATAAGAGATACGACAAACTTTAAGAATGACGATTAATAACCCATGCTATGACCAACAGAAAATAGATGATCGGGAGTGTAACCATCGCAGGTCCACATTTTTCAGGACTATGTAGACAGAAGAAGGACATGATCACCGTAGCAATGGTGATGACCATAAGAAAACACGTTTCCATCCGCTTCGCCATTTTGCCGGGGGAAGAAGAGAGAATGGATATGAAGTAGAAATTTGAGAAATGGTTTAGAATTTGATGTGAGATTTTATGGAAAAAATGAGAGGTATTTATAGAATGAAAAGAAGGATAGAGACGTTGGGGAATGAAGTGATTCCGTACAAAAGGAAAATTTGAGTGGAAGTAAGATTTGAAAGAAAGTGTATGATAGTGTTGGGAAAAAGAGAGATGTGTAGAATAAAGTTAAGATTTGATTTTTGAAAAAGAGATTTGAAAAGAGATTTTGAAAATAATGGAATATAGTACAAAAGTTAGTGGGAAACAAAAATTAGTAATAATTTACTTGTTACCAGTACAGTCTGAATCCTGGACTCTGCGCCTGCAAAAGATTTAACTCTGTACCAATTGCGTCAGTACTACTTATCTGTAAATAAATATCAAATAAATATCGTGTGTGTGAAGCAATAAACAGTACTTGGCGTTTGCGTAAGAATAAATTCAATAGCAAGCCAAAATACTGTATAAGAAAAGATTCTAAAAATCAAGTTTTCATAAATCAGGATGTGAAAATCCAAGATTATATGAAACTCTTAATTTTTAGATTGAAGTTTTCTTGAAAAAAGATGCGGGCAAATTTTGGGGTATAACAATCATCATCTTCTTCTTCCTCTTTGGGAGTTTCAGCTTCTTCAGCCTTTTTGAGAGGGCCTTTGAATCTTCTTCCCAGATTGAGAACACCTTTAGGTTTCTTGGTCTTCTTTTCCTTCTTAGTCAAAAGGGATTTCAGCTCATCTTGCCCTTTGGACAAGTTCAGGATCAAAGCTTGGAACTCAGCATTTTGAGCCTGGAGATTCTTGACAGATTGTTCGAGATCCATTTTCTCACTAAAATAAACAGCGGAAAGATGAGGTATTTGCATTATAAAACCTGTGATGTAATGTTTATGAATGGTATGATGATGCGTATGCAATGTTTCCAAGAAATTAAAGGATTTTTAACACATTGAAAAATAAAAGCAAAAATATTAATTCTCTTATAAAAATATAAAATATAATGTTATAAAGTTAATAGTTACATCTGAAAGTACTGAAAATAATATAAAATAAAATATAACATGAAAATAATAGAAATCAGTCTTCGAGTCGGCCCTTTCTCTTTAAACTTCTGATCTCCTCTTTGTGACCTTTAATCATTTCGTTTCTTTCTTGGACGAGTCTATCAATCTCCTGTTCCCATGATTGTATCTGATCCGGAGAGACGAAATCCTCAATTTTCCATTTATAGGAGAAATAGTCAAGCATACCATCTCGCTCTTTAGCATCAGCCACTAACACTGCTTTTTCAGCCTCAACCTCACGTAAGCGCTTTTCAAGATCAGCCTTTTCTCTTCTTAAAGAAGCAACAGTAGCAGCAAGGTCTTCATTTGGAGCGGGAACATAAGGCTCCAAAACCACGGGAATGACCGGAGGGGTAACCCTTGGCATAACCGGGATATCAGATGGATATGGCATACCATACTCAACAACTCGATCATAAATCCACCTAAAATAAAGATCTGAAGGGATGTAGTTCCTTAGTCCCAATTCTCTCGTGCATACTTTCTTTACCTTGGACCAAGCTCTAATAAACAACTTCTTCTTTCCGGTTGCATCTGAATCATAATCAAAATTTTCCGCGCTAAGGTATATGGAGCGAGGTTTGTCTTTCAACGCGAAACCAAACTGATGTCGAGCTAATATGGGATTATAAGTTATTCCTCCTCGGGTACCAAGAAGAGGTACATTTGGGAAATCTCCACAACTATCAAACAAATGGGTTCCTTCAAACTCTTTTTGGTTCCAAACGATATCATCGTATGAAAGCCTCATGATTCTTTGAACCCAAGTCCCACCTTCTTCATTCTTTATTACGGAACAGGGTAAGTGAGAAATAAACCACTTATGAAGAAGAGGTGCACACCCAAGAACGCAGCCTTTTCCTTTAGATGATCGATGATGGATGGAGTGCAACAAGTCACCCAATAAGGTAGGAACGGGATTATTGCTGATGAAGATCTCAGTGGCAATCACATCTACAATTTTGTCGTAACGAGGGAATAAGACTTGTCCATAGATCAGGAAAGCGAAGACCTTTTCAAGAGCATCCATACTCGCAGCATTAATCAAGATTTCAGCTTGACTATACAAGAAGTCAATAGGCAAACCAGTGTAGTCTCCTTTATTCACCCAAACCTTTTTAATTTCTGATCGAGGCAAATGCAATGCAGCAGCAACATCTTCCAACTTAGGAATCTCTTCTTCACCAGTGTAGGGCATCTGATCAAGCACATGTAATCCTAGTATGGAGGAAAATTCCTCTAATGTGGGAACCAACTGAAAGTCCCTATAAGTAAAGCAATGAAGGAGAGGATCATAAAACCGGATCATCGTATTGAGGAGCGTTTCATCCACTTTGGTTCGTACCAGGCTGATTAATCTATTAAGAGACTCAGAAAGCACAAAAGCACCAGAAACATTATCACAAAGAATCTTCAGAGATGTAGGTACTCCCTTGAAGCTGAGGCAGAAAGGTTTACGAACTTTGATTCCCATGACCTACAAAACAAATTATGGTTAACAATCCTTTAACTCCTTGGAATGAGTTAGTCATGATATGTATGAATGATGCATGGATGCATGAGTCACAAACACAAATAAGTCCACGCAAATCACACAATTTCCTTAGGCTTGGCTTGCATGGAGTTTGACCAGGTGAGATACCCTTCCCAAAGGTACTTCTATGGATAAAGAGATTTTAGCAATGGGTTCTACCAGTGACCCAGAATTGTCGGCCCCCTCTAAAGCACCCTCGAACACGGTACATGCATACCACGCAATGATACTTTAGGAAGAAACCTATCTGAGTTGTAGCATCAGGTCGCGACCATAACTTGGCATGCACCAAGAATAGCCCTCCCACTACGTTCCTAAAAGTTAAGATGGGTTAAAGGTGACTAAAGGTCCCTGAGCTCCGACGCACCCAAAGATACATGCATAAACCTCTCTCATGCAAAAGAGGTACACAATAACTAGTGGAGGTCTAACTTAAGTGCGAACTTCATTTTGACCAATCCCAAGCATGCACAAGGGAGGTCTCCATGACTATGTCGCTCCTAACTTAAGTGTTCTTGAATCCGGGTGTAGGATTTGTCCTTCATTTATTCCCAAAGCGTCCCTGAAAAATAAAGCAAACAAAGCAAACAATAGAAAACATTTAAGTGAATCCTAAACTTTTAAGGTAACCCCTCTTTTATAAGAAAATTCTCCCCAGCAGAGTCGCCAGTTCTGTAATACGGTGAACTGACTTTTTTGAAATGTCGCGGTAAGCAAGAGTCGCCACCGACTTTTATTTTATCCAAATTAATAGAAAGGCTAAAAGAACAGGAAAAAACCCTTTAAAAGAAATCTTGAGTTCGGGGGGTAATTTATGCAAAGGGAAGGTGTAAGGCACCCTTTGCATCCATGGTTTTCCATGGGCTCTTAATTGCTTTGCTCTTTAGTTTTGAAACCAAAAGTTTAGAAATGTAGAAGAAGAAGAAATAAGGACTTTAGCTCATAAATGAGCGTAGCCTTATGAGTTTTTAGAAAAAGGGTAGAAAAAGAATTTTAAACCAGAGCAAAGCAATTAGGGGCAAATTACCTGGTTAGATGAAAAATGTTCTTTTAGCCTTTCAGGGCTATCCATACCATAGAAGGGTAGGGAAGTCCTTTTATTTGGAGGTTGAAGGGTCGTCGAATTATCGTTCGCCATAAAACTGTCCCTGCCATAGAGGGGCAGGTAGTCTAAGGGAAGGATCAGAATAGCCATTGTTAGGCAACCAGAGGACACCTCAGCATTTCGTAGGCAACTTCGAGGGACGAGATCATATTAGCGAATCGAAGGCAGCATCATTAGGGACTTATGATCTGAATGAACTGGGGGCAAAATTGCTGAGGCGTCCTCGTATTCAAGGGACTTGGCTATTCTGCACTGAAAAACACAAGGCAACAAGGCAACAGCCAACAGGCAACAAGAGAGGTTACCATAAAAGATGTGTGGGTGCAACAATCACGTGACCAGATTCAGTTATATTATCTTGTAATTAGGTGATTCTAGATACAGTTCGAGGTTATCACTCCCTAGGATTACTAACCACGCAGTTAATATAAACAGTGTTAAGTGCCTTCATGGCCAAGCAATACAAACCAGAAGCAGTTACATGATAAACCATGGGGAAGGGGAAAAAGCAATAATAAAACCCCAACAGAGCGGTAGGTCTGACGTAAGTAAAAATTTAAAAGAAAGAAATTTAAATAAATTAGGTTTTAGGGTTACCGACTAATCGAGCTTTGACCAGCTGACTAACCCTGAACACTGGAAAAAGAAAAATAAACAGAAGGGTGAGCGTAGGAGAAGTTCAATGGCATTTAAGAGTAAACCCTAATTTAATGAAAAAGAGGCAAAAAACAAATATTTATATAAGTATAGAATCAGGACGAACCCTGATGGTAACCCTAAAACTGCACAATGAAAAAGAAAAATTTTCAGTGTAGGAATGATCCTCGTAAACCCTGATTAGGGCACAGGTTAACCCTGGTTAATAGAATAAATAAAATCAGACTAATTAATTTTTGGTTTTCAACCTAATTAATTAAATCGGTGAAAATAAAGTTTCGATTAACTATCTAACCCTAATATATATTTTTTATCAATTAATAAAAAATAATAACTAAATAAATAATTTATACAATTTAAATTAATTTAAAGAAACAAATAAAATGGTTAATAATTAAAATAAAATAAATATATTTTATTTTAATATTATTTTTTGTAAAAAAATAAAATAAAAAGGTTTGAAATAATTTTTGTTAAGAAAAAATAAATAAAAGTATATTTTTATTATTGAAACTAAGTATACATATATTAAAATAAAAAGAAATATAAGTTATGTAATTAAAAATAAAAAAAATTGTAAAATTCTTAGCTTTTGATTCAGTGTGGCAGGTGGTTGGAGGTCTATGATGCGCCTGCGCTTTAGGATGCGTTGGATCTGATGCTGATCGGATCAGATGGAGGAACGTTGAGGGAGCACCACAAGAGCGTGCGTCTTGAAGCATTGGACCTGGGGGAGAAATTCAAAAACGTGCGCGTGTGGATGGCCAATCAGGAGGTGACACGCCATCGTCTTCCTCCTTGAGAAAACTAGAAAACAATTTTGCAGCGCTTTTTGCAGCAACGCCATAAAAACTCGCATCTATTACACCTGCAAAAATCACAGAGTACCCAAAACGACACAAAAATTCTTCGCGACCTTACAAACACGATCGTCCAGTGGCCACGAATTCAATGGTGCCTGAGATTTAACCTAATTTCACGTGGAACAAAAAGCCCCAATTTCAAAAGCTTAAACCCTAACATGGCATCTTGTTCATAAAGCCATATAAACGCAATTCAATTTCCAGAAACATTTATAGCATCATATAAAACACAAATATGCAATTAAATCATGTAAATGATGCATGGATTAGTGAGATCGAAGGTTTGTTAAAAAACGCAAACCGTGGGGTAATTAGAGTCGATTCTGAATGCTTGGCTCGCGTATGAGGATTGGAACAGCTTCAGTGATCTTCAAGGAACGTGTTGAAATCAATAAATCACCTTGAGTTGGCCTGTAACTTGGAATCTGAGTTTGACTTTCTCTTGAAATTTTAAGGGAGATTTAGGGTTCTCTCAAGCTGCCAAAAACGTGCTTAGGGGTCTGGAATGAATCAGTATATATAATGTAATGAATTAGGGTTGAGAAACACAATCAAATCTTCTTGAATCAATTACTTGAAATTTTGATTTCAATATGATTTTAAAGTTTCTAATTATGGCCAATTCCAATCTTTTTGTCCAAGTCTTGTCTTGCACGAAATTTGATTGGCAATATGAGTTAAATGATGATTGAATGTGATTGGAACTAAAAAGAAATCAAATCTTTTTAATTTTTCTTCCAAATATTGATTAAATCCATGATTTTAATGAAATAAAATTCAAATAAAATCAAATATCCATCATATTTTCGTGGCTTTGAGATTGAGTATCTTTGATGGCTTAGGGAATAAGATTGAATCAAAAAATATTGGGTCCTTTTGCAAAAAGATTCATTTGGATCCCTTTACTTCACATTTTTTCTTCAAAAATTGTCCAACTTTGACAAGGCATATCTCTCTCAATTTTTAAGATATGGAGGAGTTCTAGGACTTTTTAGAAACCTCAAGATGTCCTCTACAATCCACTTTAGAAGCTGTTTTCCATTTTAAGAACTTATCTTGATGATATTGGCTTTGACAAAAAACTGCTTTTGGTTGACTTTCAAAAAGGACCTATAATCTTTTGATCCATATCTCTCAAATGAAGCATTTTTAGACTTGGCATGTGAGAGACAAAGTTGTAGAGAATTCATTTTCCTTCAAAATGAGCTTTGGATGGGAAATTTCTGATGTTCCATGTAGGAGTTATGGCTGGTCAAAGTTTAGTTGACTTTCTCCTATGAAAACCCTAATTTAGAAACTTTTGAATTTGTTGATTTCTGATCTTTCTTTGATGAACCATGATCAATTCTTGATCAAATGGTGAATGATACTTCAAAATAAGGATGTTGACAAAAAATCAGGAGTTTTGACTGTACTTTGACCACAGTTGACTTTTAGGTCAAATCAGTCGACTGTTGACTTTCTGAGCAATTGAGTGATCAACTCCTTGAATTGAGCCCTGAATTTTGTCATGGAGGTAGCTTGAAACATCATAAGACATATGAGATGCATTGGGACCTTTGATCCCTTGATTTTCTTCGGGAAAACACAAACCCTAGTTTCTTGAGCCTTTGATTAGGAGAGATGTCTCTGAGTCTTGAACTTTGATAGGAGTTTGATTTAAGAGAAATAAGATGGGCAAATTTTGGGGTATGACATGGCCTATTATTAATCATTCGCATAGCAATGCATCTTTATCTAGAAAATGTGTAGGTAATGGTACTAGTTTTGCCAGCCTGTCAGAAAATCCAAGCTCAATGGCTATAGATGTTATTAGCTCATTAATGCAAATAGGGCCAGCTGCCCTAACGGTTACACCATTCATATGTGCCAGCATGAAAGGAGTGGGATTCACACTTCTTCCAGTTAGTGCGTAGTGCAACAAAAATAATTCTTTAGAATTTACTTTTTTATTATTCTCTCGGCCAAAGAGTGTGTGAGAAAATATGCAGTGTAAGTACTAATTTGTTGGATTGTGAATATACGTAGAGGTGAGTCCTTCAAAATCGGTAACGGTATTGCCGGTTAGTTTGTGCCATAAGGTAAAAACCTCGAAAGACCATTCGCTATCAAATGGGGCTCAAAATCCAACCTTCCCCATGAGGGAAATGTGGTAAGTCGGCAATTTCGTCTTGATTCATAACAAAGCTCCTATCAAACATCCTAAATTTAGTTTTGCCAGTTACACGACCTCCGCCTAAAGGGGTAAGGTATTGAAAAGAAATTAGGAATTTATAAGTTAGCCTCACATATGTAGGGCATGCCATAGCATAAAAATTGGTAATTCCTAAATTCCCTAGAATCCATCTAACATTACTAAAGAGTCCTAAATCGCGTAAGGCGGAGTCGTAAGCTTACCTCGTAGGTGTAATTTCATTGTTAAACAGCCTAACATAAAGAGCGTGTTGATTTACGCCTTTGTTTCCTTCTGCGAAAAAAGATTCCCATAGTATCCAACTCTCTCCTTGATCTCACTACTCTTGCAGACATTATGAAAATTGAAAGTGGATTTAGAAGTGGTTTATGGTGAGGAGAGGAGAATGTGAGATGAGAAGAATTATTGTGGGAAGAATAGGATTATGATTAGAATGGTGGAAGTGAGATTAGGGTATGAGGTTTTAAAAACGCAGAACCCAAACTGCGACTAAACGACGGCCGCTGTTTGCCTAATGGCGACTGCCATCTCAGGAAAATTAATAATTTTTGCGATTTAGGTGTTTTGGTAATTGAGTTAAGCATTAATGATTAGCATTTGAACATACATTGAATCAATTAAACGCTCATAAGTGGGTAAAACTGAAGGAATCAAAAAATAATAAATGGAATGCATAAGTAAGAATGAAATAAAAATCAAACAATGAATCAAAAGATAATGAATTTGCATGAAAGAATAATAAATCACGGGTTACCTCCCACGCAGCTGTCATACCCCAATTTTTGACCTAAGATACCACCTCATATCATCTGCATATGCATCATTTGCATCTCTAACAAATTGCATAGCTTGTGTTTGCTACTTGTGCTCAGCAAGGTTCAATCAAGAAATTATTCATCAGTACAAGTAACAACCAATTAGGGTTTTGTTCTCCCTTCATCTCAAAGGAACTATCTTCATCAACAATCAACATTTGGTCCTCAAAGATTCATTTCAACAAGCTCAGAGACTTTGAATCAATCAGATTAGGGTTTTGACTTAAGATAGCATACCCCTGACTTTTGCTCAGGATTTGACCTAATGACTTGGGACATGACCTCAAGACCCCAAGTACATCATTTTGACCTAATCTATTGGCTCAAGACATCCCCTACACAGGGACTGATCAACAGTGAAATTTCAAATCACCAGATTAGGGTTTTTGAACTATTAGGGACTGAAATCAGGGATCACATTTGGGAAACCCTAAAAAGCTCCAGGGGATCAGTCAAAGGTTTCAATCATCTTCAAATAATCCCTATGACAATATCCAATGGAAATTACATCTCAATTAAAGACCCACAGTCATCAATTTCATCAGGTCGACAATTAGGGTTTTTGACCTAATTCACCTGAACCACTGACTTTTTAATCAGAACATGGTGCCACAACTTAAATTATGGCTCAAGGTCCTCCAATAACTCAATGTGATCCATTCATACCACTCATTTGGTGAGGATAGCCTGGTTCATTTGAAATCTCCAGAAACGCGATTCGTTTGAAAAAGTCAACTGTACAAGATCACCATTGACTTTTGGGGAATTTTGGTCAACCATGACCTTTGAAGTTTTGAATCATCAATATATGATATATGAAGTCATTTGATCAAGAAAAATCAAGAAAATCAATCAAGAATCAAAAAGTCAAAAGTTTGACTTTCATACTTAGAAAAATTTCTAAGTATTTTTCAATGATTTTTTCCAAACTTTGGAAGGGAATAACTCAAAATTTCACCTACAAACTGAAAAAAACTTCCAACATGAAAGTTGTAGATTTTGATCCAATAAACAACTTTGTCACATAAAATGATTTTCCAAAAGATCAACCATTTAAGAGATATGGAGCTTCAAAGTTGGTATCTTTTGAAAATTTCACTTGAAATCTCATTTTTCTCAAAGTTCATGGATCTTTTTCACCCATTTCCTTAAAGGTCTTGAAGAAACTTTCAACTAGGGATTTGAAGTGCATAACATGAGCTTTCCAAAATGTCCAATAGCATGAAAAAATATGGAGCATAGCTATGGTTTTGAATTTTGTCATTAGAGGTCATTATGCATGAAATTCCAAGCCATTTTCACTAAGCTTCAATACTATATGACCTATAATGCAAGTAATGATGCATCAATGCAATAATTGAGAGATATTTTCTGATTTGAAGATCAGAATGGAAGGAGATAAGAAGCTTGGAAATTTAACCATGGTTTAGTCACTTTAACCATTATACATTAAATGTAAAGATTCCATTTTATCTCCAAATGCCAAATCACCATTCTTTGATCAACTTGCAAAGCTCTGCATTCAGAATCCTTGGCCTATAAATAGAGATCATTTCCACTCTTCAAATCACACCAAAACCTCATAATCATAGGTTTTCTCTCTTCTTTCTTAAGTTGCAAGTTTCATGAGTTTCAAAGAGGAAGAATTGCAATTTCCATCTCTTGCAATTTCTGAGCAAAGTGTTGCTTCTAACACTTCCTAAACATCATATGGAAGTTGTTTGATCCACTCACATACCCCAAAAACACCTAAATCTCAGAATCACTACCTCACTTCCCAAATATGCATAACACTAGCCTTATCATGCCAATTTTCATTCTAGCTCATTTCTGTCCAAGTTAATCATCCAAACACATCCCATATACCATATATGAGCTATCCCAATCATCATCCCTGACCTGTAACTCCAAAATCACCAAGCTTGATCCTCACTTGAGCTCTACTGCAGATCGGGTATCACCAATTGATCCAGAGGTTTTCAGTTCATTCCAAGCATCCAGACATGTTCCATAAGGTCCATTGAAGCTGTTCAGATCAAGCAACAACATCTGGAACCTCTCATTTGCAGAATTCGATTCTCAGTTTGGCCGTTTTTGAAGGTAAGCCTCATGAACTTCAAACTCATACATACATGCATCATAAATGAAAAATTGAGTTGCCATCTTGTTTCTGCACTATCACTGATCAATAGCCCTCAATCAATTTCACAATTCATCAATCATACACGATTTCATGTTCAAATTCAGAATTAGGGTTCTTCGTGTTCATCACAAAATTGATCACCTTAGAGCAAAAATAAATGAATTATGAGGACACCATCATGATCCTCGTGAAAAAACGAGTGAGATAGACCCTTCACTTGATCAATTTGGTTCAGTTTTCAGAATTTTCAAAAATCAAATTAGGGTGTGTTCTTGGCGCCATTTTTTGCGAAGGAAATTTGAAAAATGAGTTTGTAATATAATCTGTTCATTGCAAATGTTAAACAGACCACGCGCGTGGTCCAGTTGGCTAAGTTTTTGAGTGGTAACCTCCAGGTCGTGGGTTCAACACCCTTAGGGACCAAAACCTCTTTTTTATCACTATTTTTCTTCATTTTTCTTCACAACTTCATCCATTAATTTAACCAATCAAAATTCATCATTTCCACTTCATTTTTTGCACACTCTTTGTTTAATATATATATTTTATGAACATCCAAAAAAATCACATAAAATTATTTATTCAATACATTTTTAAATGGATTTAAAATGACATGTTTTTAAGTGTTTTTAAATACTTTAAAAATTGTTTTTTCATTTGATTTTTCAAAAATTAACTACTTGTAAATATTTTGTGATCAAAACCCTAATCATTTAGGTATTAATTAAGTATAATCTTTGCTTTTATCTTAATTAAATTGATTTCTTTCAAAATTTCAAACCATTTTAAAACAAACGATCGTCGTTTTTCAAAACAAATCGCTTTCAAAACCATTTCTTTTTGGTTCTCCTTTCAAAAACTCTTGATTAAATCTTTTTGGATTGATCAATTGGTTTTCTAAAAATACCGGGGCATCCCTTATGGTATAAGTCCCATTCCTTTGTATAAATTTAGGTTTTTCATTGTATATACGCCTATCTTTTTATACCGCGATCCAAATTGATTTAAACCCTCGAGTAACAAGATCAAAATTAGGGTTTTTAAACAAAAATCAACCATGTTTTATGAAATAAAACATGGGCCTCCACATAGGTATAAGTCTCATTCCTTTGCATGAAATTAGGTATTTCATTGTACATACACCTTTTTGTACATACCTCGATCAATTTGGTTTTTAACTTCGAATAACAAATCAAAAATGAAGGTTTTCTTTAAATCTTCCCAAAAATACCATGGGCCTCCATGTAGGTATAAGTCCCAAAGCCCTCTTGTAAATATTTATTTACATAGCTTCTGAATAAACTCAATGGGCCTCTCCCCGAGTATAAGTCCCGAGCCCCCGTGCATACAAACGGATCATGCTTACAGGTATATTTCCTTCATAAACTCCATTATATACACACACCTTGTCATATATATGTAATTGTTCATACTTGTTCATGTTTGTCCATGTTTGTTCATACTTGTTCATGTGTTTGTTCATGTTATATATACTTGTTCAACTTAGTACAACACTAGGTTCCCCATAGCCTCCTATTGGGCTTCGTGCAAAGAATCTCCCTAGTTTAGGTTAGGACATAGAGTATGGTTTCCCGGTGAAATCGCTCTAAGAGCTCAAACCAACTATACCACGCCTCTTCTTGGGCTTCGTACAAACGACTTGTCCCTCCCATAGCCTCCTCTTGGGCTTACAATGCAAGGACCCTCGATTGTCCCTCCCATAGCCTCCTCTTGGGCTTACAATGCAAGGACCCTCGGATAGCCTCCTCTTGGGTTTCGTACAAGGACCCACGGGCTTCTTATAAGCATCCCCAATATCCAAATCAAATACCCTAGGAGATTAGACATTTATCATCTCTATGATAGGAGTATCTCTTCTATATCATCACAAACAATCAATCAACTTAACTTTTTTGCCACAAGGCTGGCTAATCAATCAAACCTTTTTGCCACAATACTGGCTGATTAATCAAAGTTTTTGTCACAAGGCTGACTTCATTGAAACTTTTGCCACAAGGCTGGCTGATTAATCAAAACTTTTTGTCACAAGGCTGACTTCATTGAAAGTTTTTGCCACAAGGCTGGCTAAAAAGCATCTTTATCATTCTAAGCACCATAAGTGGCATGGCCAAGGGCTTATAATGAAAAGATTTCAAACAAAAACAAACAGATGTATGTGATGATATAGATTAGATACATCGAACATTTAGATGACATTTGTCTCTTTTCTTTGCTTCCACTAGCATAAGTGGGAACTACGATTGCTCTGACTTTCTCAACATCCCTTTGAGAATACGTAGGCACAAGGTCGTATCCTTGGCGAGCAAAACTTCTCCCTCAAACCACTCAAACCTTAGCACCCGTAGACCCCGAGCTACAGATGCTCTGATTCCCTCTAAGGGATATGTATGCAGAGGATCGCGATGATCTTTGCGAGCATAATCAAACAAACACCCTAGGTCCCACCTATCTCACAAGAACCTCTCCATAACATAGAATGAAAAAACATAGCAAAGAAACCTATAGAGTACTATAGATACGTTGGGTGCTAATACCTTCCCTTCGTATAACCAACCCTCTTACCCGGAATCTCTCCCCCACTTTTTAGGTTATTGCAACTTTTTTCCTTTTCCTACTTTGGAAACAATAAAAAGTTTGGTTGAAACAAAAGAAAAATCATTTTTTGAGCACTCGAGCCCAAACAAGGCATCAGGTGTCTCATCCACAAAAAGATACGCTTTTTCCCCGCGACAGAAAAATGGCGACTTCACTGGGGACAAGAAAATTTTTATTGTTTCCAAAGAAAGGGTTAATTCTATTTGTTTTGTTTTTTCATTCTTGTTACATGTGTGGTTCTTTGGTTATGTTACTTGTGTGATTCTGTTACAAGTGATACATTATGGACAAATCCTAACCCGGATTAAGTACACATAAGAATTAGGTGGAGGGTATAGTCATGTATGGCATACAAGGAGTCAGTCCTTAAAAAGCTGGCATGAGAATCCTTCCGCTCAGTGGAGGTTCCTTGTTGGTAGTATATGTTTAGCAAGTTTAGTTGCGAAGACATTACTGCTTTCATTGAACTGTAGAAGCTGAGTTGGATGTAGAACCCATAACCCATCCTGGCCTTATTAGGTTGTGGTGCAGAAACTATTCAGGTGAAGACTTGGATTAGTTGTCATGCGGAGAACCACACTCAGACGAGTTTTTCTTGAGAATATTTCTAGCTCACAAGTTCAATTGTGCAAGCCGGTAATATCCGAAAGAAAAATGTAGACTCTGACGTATCAGTAGAACATGTTGTGCAGGTGATAAACCCTAGTACTATCCCATGTCTGGTTCTCTGACCTCATGCTCGTGACGCTGGACCTTTGAACCTGTGTGTATTACCATGTTTGTATTACCATGTTTGTATTACCATGTTTGCATTACCATGTTTGCTTTACCATGTTTGAATATGTGGCATCCACGCATCCATGCATTCATACATTCATTAAAAAACCCATCTTTTTCCATAAAAAACATGATTTTTCCAAAAAAATTTAGAGTTTTCTTTGCAAACATTATAGGATTAAGTTATGGAGTGGGTAAAAAGGCATACCAAGAAGTACGGTTTCAAAGAGCCTAATATGGAAAGACTGAAAGAGTTAGCATCTTTTGTACAAGATCCTTCCGATTTTAGGAAAAGTTATGGAAAGCTTTTGCCTATCTTGAACACTCATGTTGATGAAGGACTTCTCAAAACTCTGGTTCAGTTCTATGATCACGTCTACCGGTGTTTCACCTTTCCAGACTATCAGTTGGTACCAACCTTGGAAGAATATGCCAATCTTTTGGGTATTCCTGTGTCTGACAAAATACCTTTCAATGGTTTGGAAGCCATTCCTAAATCACCAGTCATTGCCGCAAGTATCCACTTGAAGAAATCTGAGGTAGAAAGCAATTGGACTACCAAAGGAAACCTTCCGGGTTTGACTTCGCAGTTTTTAATAATGAAAGCCTTTGATTTCATCGAAACTGGTAGCATGATAGCTTTTGAAGCTGTATTAGCCTTGCTCATCTATGGGTTGGTTCTGTTTCCCAACGTCAACGACTTTGTTGATATCAACGCCATAAAGATCTTTCTGATTGGAAATCCTGTTCCGACTTTGCTTGGTGACATGTATTTCTCTATTCATCACAGGAATCGCCAAGGAGGTGGAATCATTGTATGTTGTGCACCTCTTTTGTACAAATGGATTGTTTCACACTTACCTATGTCTCCTACTTTCACGGAAAACCGAGAAGGTTTGTGTTGGTCTCAAAGACTTATGTCCCTTACTAATAATGATATTCATTGGTATACCTTGGCTCGCTGCAGTACAAAAACCATTGATAGTTGTGGAGAGTTCGCCAACGTACCCCTCATTGGTACACAAGGAGGAATTAACTACAATCCAGTCCTAGCCCGACGACAACTCGGGTATGCAAATTCAGTTAAACCCATTGGTCTCGCTGTGGAAAACTACTTCTACCAAGAAGGGGAGGATCCTCAAGGGGTGAAAACAAGAATGATAAGAGCGTGGTACGACATTCGAAGAAAAGAAAAAGGTGGGATAAGAAGCTGCATTGCTACGGATGCCTATACTTGTTGGGTGAAGAAAAGAGCAAGGGAGCTTCAAATGCCTTATGATTATGAAAAACCCATGTTCCCTGTGGTATCTCAACTGCCCAACATTCCCACTATGGAAGAATACCAAGAGACTTTGGCCAAGATGAGGTTAGAAAAAGACGCTTGGGAAGAAAAGTCTCGTAGAACTGATGTGGAAAATAGAAAGTTGAAGAAAAGAGTGAAAGATCACGAAGAAACTCTCTATTGTCAAGATGGATGGCTCAAGAGCAAAGATGAGAAGATCCGTCGAAAAGACGCTGCAATCAGGAGGTACATCAAAGAAAGCAAGAAAAAGCTCGAAGGTTCAACAAGCAACACTCCAACTCCTGGCGAATGGAAGAATGTTGTTGACAAACTGAGGACCGAAAAGGCCGAGTTGAAAGCTTACTATGGGAAAGAAATCATGATGCTCAAGCTGCATAACGCATTTGGTTCTTCATCTGATGAAGATGCTTAGGATTGTTTAGCTTTTTATTTATCATTTGCTTCTGTAAGGAGCTGCGCTCCAATGTTGTAACATTTCCCATTATTGCAATAAAAAAAATAATAAAAAATAAAATAAAAGAATAGTTTGTGTTCAAATGTTTGCAAGAAAATAATCTTAAAATGTTTGGAAAAATCATAAACTTCTTTTTGCATACATCATTCTGCATATCGAGTCTGTTGTATAGAGTCTCATCTTTTGGATCTTTCTCCATTAGATCGTCAAGCTGTCGCGTCTCAAAGTTTCTCGACCGCGCTCGCAATCAGATCACAGATACAATACTCGTTCAAGCAGAAGTAGAGTAATGGAACACTCTGAACAAGAGAATATTGAGCTTTGTGGTACAGTAACCACCCTTCAGGAAAAATTGGAAAGTCTCACTACTCTGGTTGACTCCCTAATGGCCGCACAGAATCAGCAGCCGCCACCCAACAGTCAAGCAACGGTAACATCTGAAGTCACTACTCCAGTTTCTACAGTTGCATTCAGCATTCCATCTTTCTCTATGCCAGAAGGTTGGGGCACGCCTTTCAGCTTTGGTGCAGGTTTCCGCCATAATTTCTCTGGGGTTCAAACAACCACAACTGAAGCGCCTGCTACGCAAGGTTCGGCGTTTATTCCACATTCAGGGGTAACTTTTTCCCAAATCACTATGGCACTCTCTCAACCCACTATGACAGTTCCGACCCCTACGGTTCACACTGTTCCTTATGAAGGCAATGTGATTTATCATGATCAAGGTGATAGCACAAATCAGCGAAACCTTGTGGAAGATCTCCAAGAGCAGTTTAACAAGATACAGCTAGAAGTCAAAGCTATTCGCGGGAAAGATTTGTTTGGGAAGAATGCCCAGGAGCTATGTTTGGTTCCCAGTGTACAAATACTTGCTAAATTCAAGGTCCCTGACTTTGAAAAGTACAAAGGTAGTTCTTGTCCACAAAGCCATCTCGTGATGTATGCCCGGAAGATGTCTACTTATGCAGATAATCATCAGTTGCTTATCCATTACTTTCAAGACAGTTTGACTGGAGCCGCACTGAAGTGGTACACAGGTTTGGATAGCACTAACATTCGAACTTTCAACGACCTAGGTGAGGCCTTTGTCCGACAATACAAATACAACTCGGATATGGCTCCAGACAGAGATCAGCTCCGATCCATGGCTCAGAAAGATCATGAAGCTTTCAAAGAATATGCCCAACGATGGAGAGAAACTGCTGCTCAGATTAATCCACCGTTAAAAGAGAAAGAGATGACAAAGTGTTGCTAGTGCTCCAAGTGATTTCACCGAAATGGTAAACATGGGGATGCGTCTAGAAGAAGGAGTCCGAACCGGACGTCTAACTAAAGAAGGTGTATCTTCAAGCGGAACCAAAAAGTTTGGAAGTGGTTTCCCAAAGAAGAAAGAACAAAGTGTTGACATGGTATCCCAAGGAAAGCCAAGAGGAAACGTCAATCGTCAACGACAGATTGCTGCTATTGCGCCAGTTGTTAATACAGCACCAAATCCGGGATTTACCCCGCAGTTTCAACAACAACAGCCTTGACAACAGGCTCAACAGTTTAACAACAATCAGAATCGTGTACAAAGAGCTCCACAGTTTGATCCGATTCCAATGACCTACATAGAGTTGTACCCTGCTTTGATTGAAAGAGGTCTTGTTCAAACTAAAGCACCACCACAAATACCTGAGAAACTACCATGGTGGTACAAAGCTGAGGTCTCATGCCCTTATCATCAAGGAGCACCTGGCCATGATCTTGAGCATTGCATAGCTTTGAAATATGAAGTTCAGAGGTTGGTTAGATCTAATCTTCTCTCTTTCAGAAATTTGAATCCTAATGTGCAAGCAAATCCGCTCCCCAATCATGGAGGGCAGGTTGTAAACATGGTGTATGGATGTCCTGGTCCATACCGAATCTATGACATCAATTTCTCAAGAGCAGATTTGGTACAAATGCACGCTACTCTCTGTCAAGGGCAGAATTTTCGCCAGCATCACTACGGTTCTTGTAGCATATGTTGTGTAGATCCTCATGGATGTTCGATTGTGAGAAGAGATCTCCAAGTTCTGTTGGATAATGGTACTGTTCAGATCTACAGAAATAGGAATGAAGATGAAGTTAACATGATAGGATGTTATCCGCATGAGCATTTAGTCTCAGATATCAACTCGGAAATGCCTAAAGTTAACGTCATCATTCCTCATTTCAACATGCCCGAGCGCATAGAAGTTACTTACAACAAGCCAAAGGCTCCTGTTGCTCCTTTGATCATTTGTCTACCTGGACCTATCCCTTATGACTCTGACAAGGCAGTTCCATACAACTACAATGCAACAATGATAAAGGATGGACAAAAAGTTCCTTTACCTACTCTTTCATCTGTCGTGAACATTGCTGATGTGAGTCGAGTAACAAGAAGTGGACGTGTGTACACTCCACTACCTCCAAAGCAGCCTATTGCTCCCGCAACCAGGCAAAATCCAGTTGATACACCGGTGGGGAATCCTGTGGAAACTCCTATCAGTAATACAAGCACTGATGTTGGCCAATCCAGTGGAACCAATGTCAATCCTGACTTTGATGAAATTTTGAAGCTTATCAAAAGAAGTGAATACAAGATTGTGGATCAGCTTATGCAGACTCCTTCAAAGATCTCAATACTTTCATTGCTCTTAAATTCTGAAGCCCACAGGGAAGCCCTGATGAGAGTCTTAGATCAAGCTTTTGTAGATCATGATGTCACTGTTGACCACTTTGATGGGATAATAACCAACATAACAGCTTGCAACAATTTAAGCTTCTGTGATGAAGAACTCCCCGAGGAGGGCAGAAATCACAATCTTGCTTTGCACATTTCTATAAACTGTCAGTCAGACTCTTTGTCCAATGTGTTGGTAGACACCGGATCTTCCTTGAATGTGATGCCAAAGACGACTCTTGCTCGCTTGTCTTACCAAGGAATGCCTATGAAGTTCAGTGGTGTAGTTGTCAAAGCATTTGATGGATCGCGAAAATCTGTTATCGGCGAAGTCAACCTTCCCATGACAATTGGTCCACATACATTTCAAATCACCTTCCAGGTCATGGACATTCAAGTTGCTTATAGCTGTCTGTTAGGACGACCATGGATCCATGAAGCAGGGGCAGTAACTTCTACGCTCCATCAAAAGTTAAAATTTGTAACAAATGGAAAATTGGTAACGATAAGTGGAGAACAAGCCTTAATGGTGAGTCATTTATCCAATTTCTCTTTCATTGGTGCTGATGGTGTGGAAGGAACTCAGTTCCAAGGTCTCTCTTTAGAAGACGAATCTTCCAAAAAGAAAGCGTCAATCTCTTCTTACAAAGAGGCAGTAAAAGTAGTGAAAGATGGAACTACCACTGGCTGGGGGCAAGTTGTGATCCCGACCAAGAATGAAACTAGAGCAGGTCTCGGATGTTCACCAACATTCTCAAACTGCACCAAGAAGGATGAAACCCTTCGTCCGATCAAAGAAACATTCATTAGTGGAGGATTCCTTAACCCAATTCCTCAAGAGGTCAATGTCCTTATCGAAGAATCACTACAACACGTTGGGGCTTTAAAAGCGCTTTTTATGGGCTTTAAAAGCGCTTAAAAGCACTGTGAATGCCAGCGCTGGCGTAGGTAACAAAAGCGCTTCAGAAAGCGCTCTGGTAGGCCCCCCCTATAAGAGCGCTTTTCTGGAAAAAGCGCTCTGGTAGGCCCCCCCTATAAGAGCGCTTTTCTGGAAAAAGCGCTCTGGTAGGCCCCCCTATAAGAGCGCTTTCCTGGAAAAAGCGCTCTGGTAGCCCCCCTATAAGAGCGCTTTTCCAAAAGCGCTTTCGTATGTTGCGTTTTTTTTAATTTTTTATGCTTTTTTATTATTCTTTGGCAGCGCTTTTACTAAGAAGCGCTTTTGTAGGTGGACCTTTAAGAGCGCTTTTTAAAAGCGCTGTCGTTGCTAAATGAGGTATTTTAATGTGCAGCCTGTAATTTAATCCTCCCAGTCGACCTGTAATATTTTCGACCTGTAATATGTTTTCAACCTGTAATATTTTCGACCTCTAATATATTTTCGACGATATAATTTCAGCCATCAGTAAGACAATATATATATACTAATATAATACCATTATAATATCCAAAATTATATATATACATCATTACAACATCAATAATATTATAGTTCAAATCGACAGAAATCCTACATGAAAAATTGCTTAATATAAAAGTGACACAAATCCTCTTTGATTTCTTCCAACTTAAGTCTCGGGTACCCAGCAGCACAGAATTCGTCAAGGTACTACAAAACAAAAACATAATATGAATGATATATTTAGTTAAATGTAATAAATTATATGAAATTATCTTAAGTTATAAATTCATACCGTGAGCGGAATCTCTAATTGATTCGCCTGAAGGATTTCTTTTATAAACCTCAAAACAAAGTATCCGCAATCTGAACTGTTTCGCTGTTGCGGACACTACATAGAAAAACAAATAAGATTTTATAGTTGTCTTGTTTTATCAAGTAGCATAAATATTATAAGCAAAATTGTGAAAAATAATGTACCTGCACTTTGATCCAAGTAATGTTGTTTGATTTAGTCCGGGATACCTGTGCGTCCCGTTGACTTCGGAACACTTGTATTGATCTAATTAACAAATATATAAAAGCATGTTTAGATCAATCCCACAAATAAGTAAATATATAAATATACACGAATATTTAGAACGATCCCACTTACAAATCAACGATTTCCTTCATAGCCGGATAATTGGTCCAGTCACCATTTACCGAATTCAAATAATACACGACTTCTCTTATAGGGTTGATAGCAAGCAACAACCAGTGTGCTCTATAAATTAAAACAATAGGTTATATGAAAATTTTGCTATACACAAAAGAAACAGAGATTAGATGAACCAAGAATGAGAAACTAACCCTACTGGTCGGGTATTATACGCCCAAAGATGCAGACTTTCTGAATTGCCGGTGGACATGAATCTATCGACTAAGAGCTGTCTAACTGATTCCGGTTCCGAAGCAATTGCCATTCCGCTGCAATGGGCGGAAGACACGAAACGGAATCTGTTAGACAATACAGTCCCGCGCAACACTCTGTCATACAACAACCTTAAATAAAAACATAATAAACATTAGATTATTTTCATTGAAATGTGTAAATAAATTATATTGTGGGACTAATTAAATAATATATCGGATGAGTGAATATTACCGGATGTATGAGTGCATATTACCGACGCCTAGTTGTTCATGCGTAAAAATCTCTTCCAAGTCATCAATTGCAATATGTGACTTGAATTCAATACCGAAGACACTTTCATCCATATTGATTTCACGTAAAGCACCATCCTTCAAATCGTACATATCAACCATTGTTGCGAGCGTCGTCCGGTACCGAGCCACAAAAGCACCGCCTTTTTTTGCCGCTATCTTCGGAGGACCAGTGGGTGGTACGCTACGAACTTGCTGCGTCACTTGTTGTGATTCCCGAGCGGATGCCTAAAAATCATATAAGTTAGGTAAAATAAAAAATCATGCAGATTTAGATTCAGATTATATATTAACACTTTAAATGTACCTCTTTTAGTGATGCAACAGACTCCTCCTCCTGTAAAATCCCTTTACCCTTAATTGCGGGTTTTATAGGAGCAGTCTAAAATTAAAATGTAAAACATAATTAATAAACGGTTTAGAATTGACATTCGAAAACTAAATGATTCATAATCGTTTTCAATATACCTCATCACTAATGGTAATGAGCTCCGAGGGCCATGCAACAAATGATCCTATTGCATCTCGCAGCAATGTCGTCTCTGAGACCATGTCAGGTACCGGTAGCATCGCATCATGATCTAATACAACATCCACCGATACTTTCAGGTGTCCATCCGGGAGCGGTCTATGGTGAAGTAAATCTCCCAAAGTGTTGTGCACTTTTCCCTTGCCAACTAGTCAATAATTCGGTGACGATAAGTATAGTTGGCAAGATGAAATGCCCTAAACCAATAGTAAATATAAAGTCATTATCATTAATAAAATAGAACAATTTGTAAGGAAAAAATTTTATAATTACCTCGGGAAATTTCCTTTGACAGTTGATACTAGCCTTATCACTAGTTTCTTTCACCGATGAAGTGTTGCACTTTTCTCTCATATACATATCTTTATCTCTTTGCAATTCAGAGACTTGTGCTTGCAATTCCTGCAACTTTTGCAACACTTCTTCATTGGTAAGATTTGATCTTCTCCTAGGGCTCTTGTAAAAAGAGGTTGGAGTCACACCATGACCCTTACCCCTCACCCGACCGGGATACTCAGGAGCATCTAGTGCTCTACTAAGTACGCTCCCCTCACAGGTGGATACCGATTGCGACAAGGTCTCCTGTAATTCATTTACATTTCAATAATTATTAGTGGAGATAAAAAATCATTTATATATTAAAAACATTTGATTTAATTAAAGACACAGCACTATACTTACACATTCAGTATAAACTCTCTGAACATCGGGATCGACAGCTTGATTCTTGCCCACACGAGCTTCCTTCCACAACACATGTACAGGAAGTGAAGTTTCCTCACTTTTAGTCTCCTCTAACTATGCATTGACACAAATGATAAAATCGTCAAATAAAACATGCACATTTAGACAATTAATTAAAACGTATTTCTATTTACTTACAATTTTATCCTCTAAGCGTGCATATCCCAAACGCCCTTTTTTGTATGGATACGCGGGTTTGGATGCTCTCGCACTATTCGTGGCACTCCTTTTCCGGAAATCTTCATCTCTTTGCTTTACAAACTCAGCCCAATCTTTTTCATCAATGAAGATCTCATACTTTTTTGGCCGTCCCGGTGCCTCTTCAAGAAAGTTTCCATCTTTATCCTTAAGATAGGTGTTTGTCAAAAAAGCTTTCCACCCTCTATATCTTTTACCGGCCAAACTAAGTATGTAGCGTCTACAATCATCTGGTATCTCAAAAGTCCTCTGCAAAAAAACATACGCATAGTGTGTTAGTATAAGTAATTTAAACAATTTATCGTCAAGATAATAACAACAATTAACCATATATGATATATACCTGAAGCTCGTCCCAAATCGCTTTTTTTTTCACATCCAACTCTTCGCTTTTCAGATTCCATTTAGCTATGGAGACCGGAATATGCATACGAACAAGTGTACCAATATAGCTTGTCAACTTTGCAGAATTAGGACCAATTGCTTGTTTATCAGAATTCCAATCCAAATGGTATACTAATCCTTGGTCTCTATGTCGAATGATTCCCTTCATAATGGTGATGCCTCGTGCAACTTCTTTTGCTTCAGTATCAGGTGGAGCATTTGTATCCGGAGCATCTCTTTCTTGAGCATCTCTTTCTTGTGAGTTTTCTTGTGAGTTTTCAGGTGGAGCATCTCTATCCAGAGCCATTGAACCTGTATCAAACAAACTAAAGCACATTAGTACACTATTAATAAGCTAACAATCTATACAAGTCAAATGGAAGTCAAACCATGCATGTACAAGTAAATCGGAAACGAAATCGATACAAATCAAAATAAGCGTCAAAAAAGAAAGTTGTCAGAATTGAACGAAATTTACATGGCTATGGTAAAACGTCCCCACGGACTCAAAAATAAAGTCGGTTTTCCGAAATTCAGACCCTAAGCCCGACTTTTGATTACGGGCAGAAGCAAAACCGATAAAAAAACAGTCCCGAAATGTATAGATAAGTGCATGAGCAGCTCCGGAATCGTCAAAATAGTATAGTTACATGTAAAGAAGTCAACAAATGGATACATGGTTCAAAAGTTATGTACAAAACGAGAATATGCACCAAAATTGAATAAGTACTATACTATTGAATAAAACAATCGGTACAAATTGAATAAAGCAAATTAGTCGGAATATGTATACTATTACCTTTATCACTAACGTCTCTTTCTTTTCTTGGTAGGATTGTGTTCTACGCGTCTCTTAACAACGCGGACGGTTGGATTGATCCAAATACCCTCATTATGATCATTTCTAGTACACGATTCATTCTCATTTTGATCGTTTCTTGTACAAGATTCAATGCCAACACCAATATCACCTTGATCTTCAATGTTTTCATCAACTATTTTGTTAGATAAAAGCACTATAGACCATTTCGTACTTGTCGGATCATTGACATAGAACACTTGTTTAGCTTGAGAGGCTAGAATGAAAGGCTCATCTTTGTACCCTACCCTATTGAGATCCACTTGCAAAAATCCTGACTTATCCATTCGTATGCCACTATTATTTTCAACCCACTTGCAACCAAATACAGGAATCTGAAACTTCGCGTAATCAAACACCAAAATGCGCTCGATAACCCCAAAATATGACAAATTTGCAAATTTTGGATTTAAGTCATTCGCACTTGATATGTGCATTGCTTCAGCTACCAAGGTAACACCACTATTTTGCATAGTACTTTTATCATCCTGTTCTTTGGTATAAAATGTGTATCCATTAATTGCGTATGCGCTATAAGAAAGCACAATTACACTTGGACCATAGGCTAAACATCTCAACCTTTCTGTTACTGAAGCAGGATCTGAACGATACTTTGAATAAATATGATCCCTAAACCACGGTATGAAACTTCGATTGTGCTCTCGTACTATCCAGTTCTCATTTCTATTTGGATTTAAATCTCGGAGAACAACCTTGTGCATTTCAACATACGGCTCAACCTCAATCTCATTGTGCAGAACATACAAGTGCGCTTGATCCCGTTCGACCATTGATACTGTCACAACTTTATTTCCAATTAGCCTTTTTCCTTCTTTTTTTCGACAATATGAGATTTGGGGAGTCCAATTGATTGAACATTTGACAGATATTCAGTACAAAACTCAACCGCTTCTTCAACAACGTATCGTTCGGCAATACAACCCTCCGGTCGACTTCTGTTTTTCACGTACCCTTTTAATATTTTCATATAACGTTCAGCAGGGTACATCCATCTCATATAAGCTGGTCCGCACAATTGTGTCTCTTTCACAAGATGAACGACTAGATGAACCATTATGTCAAAAAATGAGGGAGGAAAATACATTTCAAGATCACATAAAGTAACAACTATCTCTTTTTGCAATGTTGGTAAGATCGCGGGATCGACCACCTTACTGCAAATTGACCTGAAGAAGAAACACAACTTAGTTATTGCGCTTCTTACTTTTTCTGGCAGAATAGAACGTATACCTATTGGTAAAAAATGTTCCATTATAACATGGCAATCATGCGTCTTCAAACTCTTTAACTTGAGGTCTTTCATGGACACAAGTCTTCTAATATCTGAAGAGTAGCCTTCTGGAACTTTAACTTCACTGAGGAACTTACACAATGTTTTCTTCTCCTTTCTAGATAGAGTGTAAACAGCAGGTGGCAGATATGTTCGTTTTCCTTTTGTCATGGGTCCCAATTCAGTTCTCATTCCCATGTTTACCATGTCCTTCCTTATGTTGAGGCCATCCTTAGACTTTCCTTGTATATTGAGTAACGTACCTATGACGCTGTCAAATACATTTTTTTCAATATGCATAACATCCAGGAAATGTCTTACGTACAACGACTTCCAATATGGAAGTTCAAAAAAAATTGACTTCTTCTTCCACCCACCTTTGACAAGTGAATGTGCAAAAGGCTTGCCAAACTGAGTGCTCACATCTTTCACCTTTTCAAAAATTTGATCACCTGACAAAAAAGGTGGGGCTGTACGATGTTCGGCCTTTCCATTGAATGTTTTTCTCCACCCACGGTAGTGATGATTAGAATTTAAGAATCTACGATGGCCGAGAAAGACATTCTTCTGACAAAGCTCCAATCGTGTCGTATCGGTTTCATCTTCACAAACAGGACACGCCTTTTGACCTTTATTGCTGTACCCGGATAGATTTCCGCATGCTGGAAAATCATTAATTGTTCCAAACAACATCGCCCTCAAGTTGAAACTTTCCTTCCTATACCCATCGTAAACCTCCACACCATTCTCCCACAAAAACTTTAAATCTTCGATTAACGGTGCCAAGTATACGTCTATGTCATTCCCTGGTTGTTTAGGCCCAGAAATTAGCATAGATAACATCATGTACTTACGCTTCATGCATAGCCACGGAGGTAGGTTATAAATAATAAGAATCACAGGCCATGTGCTATGCGAGATACTTTGAATACCATGCGGGTTCATTCCATCAGTAGACAATGACAACCGAAGGTTTCTTGCTTCTTTTCCAAATTCAGGATAATCAGTATCAACTTTCATCCATTGCGGTGAGTCTGCCGGATGTCGCAACTTTCCATCAATAATTCTTTCATCTGCATGCCAAGTCAAGTGTCTTGAATCGGTCTCACTATGATACATGCGTCTAAATCTCGGAATTATAGGAAAATACCATAAGACTTTAGCAGGAGACAACTTTTTCTTATATCGAGGGGCACCACATTTAGGACACTCATTCAACGCTGCATACTCGTTTCGAAACAAAACGCAATCGTTTGGACATGCATGTATCTTATCATAGCTCATGCCAATAGAGGACAACATCTTTTTGGCTTCATACGTTCGATTGGGAAGAACATTATCCTTTGGTAGCATATCTTTCATAAGGGCTAATAACTCTGTGAAACTTTTATCCGACCATCCATTGTCCGCCTTTAAGTTGTACAACTTTAACACCGCAGACAATCTTGTGAATTTTGAACAACCATCATACAACGGTTTCTCTGCATCGCTTACCAACCTCTCAAACATTTTGGGACAATCCGCAAGATCTTCTTCAAGCGCTTCTGCAATCTCTTCGACTCGATCGCACTCGTATGTGTCTGTGCAATCGTCGTTTGAAGCATACTTCCTATTACAACTCGACTCAGCATTCCCGTTACTTTTCTCACCATGCATTGTCCAACATGTATAACTTCTATCAATTCCAAACCGTAGTAAATGGGATGCCAACTTATTCCCGTTAACCTTACCCCCATAACAGCAACCCAAGCAAGGACACGGTATTCGAAGCGGGTCTTCGGAGTGCGCAACCGCAAACTCAACGAATTCCCATACCCCTTTCTCGTACTCTTTCGACAATCGGTTTGAATTCATCCATGTCTTATCCATGTCTTAATTAAGCTAAACAAAAACGGTCAAACTTTCACTCTTCACAAGTAACCCCTATGGCGAATTCAATTCACAAAGTTAGTAAGTTCATCACTTAATATTATTGACATCAAGAATATTCCACATGTCGGAATAATGAGTATTACTAAATATAATCTAAAAGTTACAAAGTTAGTAAGTTCATCACTTAAAAATCAGAGAATATTCCACATGTCGGAATAATGAGTATTACACTCATGTCTTAATTAATTAAGCTAAACAAAAACAACTAATTATTAAGAAACAGAACGGTATAATGCCTTTCTGTCAAAACGCAAAGGATACACGGAATGAATCAGAAGCAATAAAACGCAACATATTACTTTGGCGAGAGAGAACAATTAATTACATGTATAGTAGTAAGCAACTTCTAGACCCACACAATGTAAGATTCTTGAATGAGATCAAACTTTCACTCTTCACAAGTAACCCCTATCTAGCAAATATATTCCCTAAACATGAGAAATTGGGTTCAAAACAAGTTCTAAATCCCTAAACCAACATCCCGGACAGCCATGATATACGTATAAATTGGCTCTCAAAATTCACTTCAAACAAGTTCAAGATGAAAGAAAGTAAACTCAACCATAGCCAAAGCTCAACGATGTCTTTAGAATCAAAATCAAATAATATCAATACAAAATATGACTTAATTCCACTTCAAAACATGAGATCAATTCCAACCACCTTTGAATCAATTAACTTAGAAACCGGGAAGCCACTACACCAACCTATTAACACATACTTAAGTTCACTTCAAACATGTCTTACACAACGAACTCGGGCAGCCATGAACATGAACCAAAACCAAAACTCAAAGAGAAGCACAATATCATTCAAACTCAACAATACACTCTAAAGACATTTAATCAAACATGTAATATGCTTCATTCTCAAATTGCAGTGCAACTGTGCAAGGTAAAGAAAAACAACATCCCTTAGTTGAAACCCTTAAAACTAAACCCATAAATCATTCCCAATCTCTGAACTAAACTAAACTAAACTGATGGATTATATCAAATTTCAACTTGGAATATAAACTACATATGAAAATAAACTTAATATGAATCCATTTGTTTTACTATAGAAATGCTATCAAATTTCTTTCAGGAATTTCATCAAACAAGTTGCAGGCAGAAGTCCAATCTTTGATACCAAAATTTTCACTGAAAAAATAAGTGATAGAAAAAAACAAAAGAAAATGAAGCCTAAAACTCACCGGCGGTGAGGTTCTGGATGAAGACGGAGGAGAAAACGAGTGTAGACGGAGGGACGCCGACGGTGGTGGATGGCACCGATGGTGGTGGACGGAAGGGCGATGGAGGATGATGAAGATACAGTGAGGGTTTTTCGCGTGCAGAGAACAGAAAACGAAAGAGAGAAAGTGAGAAACAGTAACAGGTGAGAAGCGTGTTTTTGGTTTTTTAGTAATAAAGGCTACTAAAGCGCTTCTGAAAAGCGCTCTCATAGCCTGGTCTATACCAGCGCTTTTGACTAAAAAGCGCTCTCATTAAACCCCCCTATAGCAGCGCTTTGAAAAGCGCTTTAATAGACAACCCTACCAGAGCGCTTTTGAAAAGCGCTCTCATACCCCCCCCCTTACCAGAGCGCTTTTTAAAAGCGCTCTCATACACCCCCCCTACCAGAGCGCTTTTTAAAAGCGCTCTCATACCCCCCCCCCCCTACCAGAGCGCTTTTTTTGCATCATTTTCCCTTTGTTTATTAATTTTGTTTTTAGCGAACCCTACGAGAGCGCTTTTGCTAAAAGCGCTTTAGTAGCTGCGCTGCTACAGCTTAAATTTGGCGTAGTGAATGCATCGAAGAAGGTCTCTCCGATACTGAAGAAGAATGGAAATGTTATCTCAATGACTCGGGATACATATCTCAGGAAGAACCATATCCTCCTTCCGAGAAATCCAAAGGCAAAGAAACTGAGCCTGTTCCTGCAGAGATCTGGGACACCTTGGGACAACCAAGTGGAAAATATGATTATATGGTGAAATACACTGCACCTGAAAGTTCAAAGATTGCGATTGAAGATATCCAACCAACTGGATGGGGAGATTCCTTTGAATATAATAGTCAACCAGAAGAGGCTTATCAGCCCTCTCAATTTTCTCAGCAGCCTGAAATTACTGAAGATTTCGGCTTCAACGCATCTAACAAGATTTATAATCCCGAAGATGGTTATTATCACATAAATGCCATTTTTGAAGATGAAGGGGAAGATGGCCCCGCAGTTGACTCGGAAAGTGTCTCTGACAATGAGTCTCTTCATCCTGAGGATTGGGAAATACATCCTGAAAATTCTGAAGATTGTGACTCATCTTATGCTCTTCAAGAAGTAGAAGAAGACCGTTTCAACTCTACAAAGAACGAGGTTGACAAACCAGGACCTTCAAATCCTGCTCGACCAGCGGTCAATGTCAATACTGAAGATAATTCTGAGGAAAATTTTCCTGAATACATAATACACAGAGGAGTTCGTTGCTACTAGAAAGCTGTCGACGTTCCGAATGTTGTTCGTCGCTCAAAGTAATCACCTCGCTGTTATTTTGACCTCCTGCCTAGCCCAAAGCAGTGAGATATTTTATAGGGCTTTGCTTTTAAATGTTTTGTTTTGCCCAAATAACTTTGTGTATAGGGCTTTGTTTTAAAAGTTTTCCTCTTTGTCCCGCCCAAGACAAATGAGTTTGTGTTTAGGGCTTTGTTTCAAAAATGAATCATAAATAAAGTGTCATTTTGAATTCCCTACATTATATGTTTTATTTTTGCTTTTTTCTGGAAATGGTAATCCTAAAAAACCAAACAAAAAAAACCAAAACATTTTTTCAATGATCTGCATACACAATTGCATTCACAGTTTTTTCTGAAATAAGCATAAATCATATGTGCAGATTAATTATTAATAAACCCATTGAATGCAATAACCCTATGCCCTCTCCCAACTTTGAGTTTCCTGTGTTCGAAGCCGAAGAAGAGGAAGAAGAAGAGATTCCGGACGAGATCTCTCGATTATTTAAGCACGATGTGGACCTCCGTTTTTTTTCGGGCCATACCTCTGAGCGGGAGAGATACGTGAACTGACTCTTTTTTATCGCTTAATGCTTTCGCATTTTTGAAAATTCACAGAGTCGCCACCGACCTTTTATTTTATCCAATTAAGGAAAGGTTTATAAAAGAAACAGAAAAAAGACCTTTAAGAAATTCTGGGTAAGGGGGTAGGTTATACAAAGGGAAGGTGTTAGCACCCTTTGTATCCATGGTTATCCATGGGCTCTTAAGTTTGCTTAGCTCACTTGTTTTTCGATTACTTTTCAATTGCTTTAGAATGCTCATATGTGGTTTCAAATACCTTTGTAAATTGAATTTTGTAATGATCCTTGTGTGGATGTATACAAAATGTTTGTTTATCTTTCGAAAGATGTTTTGAAAAGAACGTTAACTTTGTAATGATCCGTGTTTGGATGTATACAAAGTATTGTCTTTTTGGAAAGTTTTGTTTTGAAAAACAACAGTGTATGAGAATTTTGTTTGTTTTGATTTGAGCAAGCAAACTAGGAGGTCTACCCTGAGTTGTAAGGTCTTTATCCTTATTTCCTTTAAAAATATATCCTTTCACCGGATACAAACAAAAGGTTCGATTTTGTACTCGAAACAGTGGAATTTTGACTTTGATTTTGAAAAGAATGAGAAGGGATTACCTTAAAAGGTGCAAGTGTGATTGTGTTTGGATTCAGATATTTTATCTTTGAAGTTAGTGATCTAACGGTTCAATTTTATCTTTGACATTCACGCAGTTTATATTTGTTGGAAATTAAAATGCGGAAATGTAAAGTGCGGAAAGTAAATCTACGCTATTACATCGATTGTGCAGGAAATGTAAACTAGCCTATTTACATGATTTTGACATCCTATACATTTATCTAGGAATTTAAATTGCAAGAAAAATAAAAGGCATGTTTTTGGATTTTTTTTATGATTGATTTTAATTATAATTAATGCATGATTAATTAAATTAAAATGAAGAAAAAGGATGAAAATATATTTAAACCTATAATTTAAGTTTAAAATATGTACAAAATATTTGTCAATTAATTTTAAAACAAAACTAATTTTTTTGGAATTTTTGAAATTGATTTGAAATTGATTAAGCTAATTAATACATAATTATGCAAATAATTACATAAATAATTAAAACTCAAAGAGAAAATTATTCAAAATATGTACAAAATTAGTTTATAATATATAAACAATATTTTATATAAAGAACAAATTTTTTTTTTATGATTTTTTGATTGGTTAGAATAATTAAAAAGCAAATATATAAATATATACTAATTAATTATGCAAAATATTGAAATTATGAAGAAAAATAAAATATTTTTATTTCAGAAAATAATATATTATTTTAGAAGTCTAAAAATATTTTTTGTGTATTTTTTGGATTTTTAAAACTATTTTTAATTAATTTTGCAAAGAAAATTAAAATAAAATAGAAAATAAAAGGATACTAATCAGATGTGGTTGATTGGAGAGTCCATGGTATGGACTGGCGTGTCAGGTGCGTTGGATGAGCTGGAAAGTGAATCTGAAGGCTCAGATATTGAGACACATGGCCATCAATACACCTGCAAAGCACTGGATTAGTGGAAAATTCAAAAGAACGCGCGCGCTGGCTGTCCAATGAGGTAGGGACACCTCATCATCTTCAACCTCTCGCTAGGACCTTTTACAGCGCTTTTATGAAAAGAGCGCTGTAATTGATGAGCTTCAGACCTGCAAAATAACGAATAGGGGTAAACCTAAAAATAAATTTGGCGCGACCTATCCATTCAACTCGCCTGATCCATACGAACTCAATGGTACCACTTAGATCCTCTAATTTTGCCTATTTCAGAAAGCCCTAATTTTGAGATTATGAACCCTAGAATGGTAACTTCGTGTGTAAGCGTCTAAAACTCAATTAAAGTTCCAGAAATGATCTACACACCACACCAAGTTCAAATATATGTCTACATCGTGCTAGATATGTTTGTGTTATGAGATACAAGTCAGTTTTAGTTTGAGCAAATCGTGACCTGTGTAGCTCGATTCAGTGAGGTTTAAGACTTGCAATTGATTGGAATAGTTTCAGTGAAGCTCAGAGATGATGTTTGAATGCTTAGTTTGTATTGAAATTTACTGAAATTAAAAATTCGAATTTGAAATTTCTTTGAAAAGTTTAAGTCGTTACAAGCATGGTACAAGCATAAGAATGGCTCTGATTTCTGTCTCTTTTGATTGTGAAGTGTTATAGCCTTTATATAGACTATGTTGTGCTTAGAATTGAAGCCAAGAAGCATCTAGTTGCCTTTGTGGAATTCTTGATTTTTTTATATTAAAAACCTTTGAATTATTGACCAAGTCTTCTTCTCTTCAATGCTCTTGCCTTGCTCTTCAATTCTCTGCAGAAAATCAGAGATTCCTTGGGTGAGTCATGCTTGGATTGTAAGCTACCCATTATCCATTCATTTTTATTTTAATTTAATCTTAAAATAAGATAAAATTAAGCAAAAAATGGATAAAAAAAGGTGCGGGCCTTGTCTTGGTCGTGGGAGGCCCATAATATTATGGAAATGATGTTTGAACCATGAAAACTTGGCCCCATTTGGAAAAAATACATTTTTGAGCAATGTTGATTTCATGCATTTTCCCAAAATTTAGCCAACTTCAACAAGGTGTAAATCCCTCAATTTTTGTCATATGAAGGAGTTCTTGCACTTTTTGGAAACCTCAAAGAGTCCTCTAACCAATGCCTTTGGTCTCATGTCAAAATGATTTTTGATGCTCCTTGTGTGTCCTTTTGAAAAAAGTGTCTTTTTGTTGAATTTGAAAATGACCTGTAATGTCTTTGGTCATATTTTTCAAATGGTGAATGCAATGACCATGGGATCAATTGCATTTGAAAGATAATTGAATTTCCTTCAAAATGAGCTTTGGTTTGAATTTTTTGGATGAAGGATGAGAGAGTTATGACCAGTCAAAGTTGAGTTGACTTTTCAGGCAAAAACCCTAATTTTGAATCTTAGGGTTTTGTTGATTTTTGATCTTTCCTTGATGAATTATGATCATCCAATGATCAAATGATGAATCCTTTGACAAAATATGGAATTTGACAAAAAATTTCATTTTTGACTGTTTGTTGACTTTTTTGGTCAAACGGGTCGTCTGTTGACTGTTTGAGCTGCTGACGGTGCGTCTGAGTGAATTGAAGTTTGAAAATTTGTATGATGGTACTTTGAGATATATGGATGTGCATGAAATCCATTTGAGGTCTCAAAAGCTTGTTTCTCCTGTAAAAACAAGAAAACCCTAGTCAGGGACTGTTTGTGTAGGAGACAGTTAAGCGTACCTGATTTTTGTGCAGTGTTGAGTCTCTGCTAATCGCGTGATATTCAGAAGACTTCTAGAACAAAAATCTTGGAATTTTGAATTGTGAAAGATTGATTTGATTGATGGTACAAAACACTGAGAATTGTACTGCCAGCAGTTTGGCTGTCAACTGACCGTTCAAGTATTGACGTAGCAGTTAGAGTGAAAAATCAACAGTCAAAGTTAATTTTCTTTTTTTTGTTTTTGTTTTTGTTTTTGTTTTATGTGAAAAATGAAAGTTTATTTACATGACTTGTTAAAAACATAGACATAATAAATAACTAATATACTGTTACCAGTACAGTCTGAGTTTCCTGATTCTGCGCCTGCAAAAAGATTTAACTCTGTACCAATTGTGTCAGTACTATTTATCTGTAAATAAATAAATAGCATGTGTGAAGTAATAAACAGTATTTGGCGTTTGCGTAAGAATAAATTCAACTGCAAGCCAAATTACTGTATAAGAAAAATTCTAAAAACTAAGTATTTCATATGTCAGGATATTTGTTGAAATAAAAATCCATGATTATATGAGACTCTTAATTTTCAGATTGGAGTTTTCTTGAAAAAAGATGCGGGCAAATTTTGGGGTATAACAGTTGCCCCTATTCAATCTTCTTAAACCTGAAGAGATTGTCTGAAATCTGAAGGTAGAAGATGATTGAATATTTAGATGCCCTGAAAATTTGCAGTTACCTTGATCAGAAGAGATGTTGGAAGTTGCATTTGAATGTCGTCTGCGAAACGTTGTTGGCAGATTGAAACATTACCTGAGATGGGCTTTCAGATGCCACCTGGTAAATGTGTTGACGGTTTGTTCATCAGAATGAATCCATTGATTATATCTTGATGAAGGATTTGAAAGTCTTTGTGTTGACTGTTTCGGAACCGTCCAAGGTTACCGCTTTAAGTCTAGGAGGATGATTGCTACGGAACTTGTCCAAAGTTTTTCCGCTTTAGATTTTGATCATTGTGGAACCGTCTGAGGTATCAGCTTTAGATCTTTGATGTTAGATCGTTCTTGAACCGTCTGAGGTATCGACTTTAGATATGCAATGTTAGATCGTTCTGGAACCGTCTGAGGTATCGACTTTAGATCTGCAATGTCTGTTTTTGAGTTGGTAAGTGATCAGAATGAATCTTCGGCTTGATTATATCTGAGAGAACCGTTCATGGAATTCAGGTGAACACTGCATGTGATTGAGAACATCTCTGTTGAAGATATCCGTCTACCTGAAAAATCAAGTTAGTGATATGCAATGTTTATGATGCATGTAAATGTGAGATATTCCCGAAGAAATATGCATGTGATGTTGTGTATGAATATGCGCATGATGCATGATGTATGATGTGTGATGTATGATGTATGATGTATGAATGTATGAATGTATGAATGTATGAATGTATGAATATGAATGTGTGATGTATGAATATGATGTCAAGCTTCTATTTGGGAAAATAAATTTCCGTCAGTCATCTGGATATGACTATATTGTGATTGTTGATAATCTTTTGTCTTGTTTAAGTACCCTCGGCTGGGGAAATTCTTTGAGAACCATGGTACTCTGTTGAAGGACCTTTGACTATCACTTGGGAATGAAAGGTAGCTGGAAGTTCTGATGCCCTTTCAAGTGGGAATGAGGAAGATGCATAATCCTCCGATGCACTATCTGACCAAGTCCGGGTGCGGGGATCACACCTTCTGAAGATAGTAATCTGGAACAACCCTGCTGGGGTATAAGACTTCTTTTGAAGAGAAAATCTTTTTGAGGAATTTGCTGAGAAATGCGTTTCTCTTGGGGATTTTCTTCTGATGGAATGATGTCCAGATAATTGGGACATTTCCTGAATGCTATTCCTGTTTTTCCTGGTAAACATCAATCATATTCAAATGCACATGTTCATTCAAAATTATCATTGGGACGTTTACGTATTTAAAACAGAAAAGTGAAAATAGTGATTTTGAGCCTAAGCTGCATTGATTTTTGAAAAAGAGCCATAATAGGCTGATTAGCACTGGGAGACAACAATCCTAGAAGTAGGAAATTGTCAGAAAGCTTTGGAAAATATTTATGAAGATAAATAGCTATGTGAAAACAATCCAGTCAAGTTTCAATTCTGCTATTGCCAATCTGTCTTCGAGCCTCTCATCCCTCACTTGTTGGAAGGAAGTGATTGGACTGATCGGTGTCTTTGAGGTGTTGAATCTTGATGGTGAGTAGGCAGCTAAACGGAACATAGTTGTATGCTTCATTCCCTAACTTTGGCCTAGGCTGCCCTTTCAGGTTTTCAGCCTACCGGGATAGTATTTGTTTAGTCTCTAATTTTTTCCTGGACCGCCCTTTCGGGTTTTCAATCCACCGAGACGCTCATTTTTTGCCTAAGTTGCCCTTTCAGGTTTTCAACTTAGCGAGCTGCTTTTTTTCTTTTTAAGCGAAGTATTTTTTGACTATGTCAGCATTCACAGGGTGTGGGAAATCCTCACCATCCATGGTGGTAAGCAACATGGCGCCGCCGGAGAATATTTTCTTGATTATGTATGGTCCCTCGTAGGTGGGAGTCCATTTGCCTCTGGGATCACCTTGTGGTAAGATGATGCATTTGACAACCAAGCCACCAGTTTGGTATGCTTGACTTTTGACTTTTTTGTTGAAGGCTTTGATCATACGCTTTTGGTATAGCTGACCATGACAAATAGCTGCGAGCCTTTTCTCATCAATCAAGTTTATCTGGTCCAACCGTGTTTGGATCCAATCGTCTTCGTCTAGATTGGCTTCTTTCATAATCCTTAGGGAAGGAATCTGAATTTCAATTGGAAGAACTGCCTCCATACCATAGACTAAGGAGAATGGAGTTGCCCCTGTTGAAGTACGCGCAGATGTGCGATAACCATGAAGAGCAAAAGGTAACATCTCATGCCAGTCTTTGTAGGTTACTGTCATTTTTTGTATGATTTTCTTGATGTTCTTGTTGGCAGCTTCCACCGCGCCGTTCATCTTTGGTCGATATGGAGAAGAATTATGATGTTTGATCTTGAATTGTGTGCAAAGTTCAGTAATCATTCTGTTGTTTAGATTTGTGCCATTGTCCGTGATAATCCGTTCAGGGATGCCGTACCGACAAATGAGATTGTATTTGATGAACCGGGCCACCACATTTTTGGTGACAGAAGCAAATGAAGCTGCTTCTACCCACTTTGTGAAGTAGTCAATAGCGACCAGGATAAAGCGATGTCCGTTGGAGGCAGTAGGTTTGATTTCTCCAATCATATCAATACCCCATATTGCAAAAGGCCAAGGAGCCGTCAGGACGCTTAATGGAACTGGAGGTACATGTACTTTGTCAGCGTATATCTGGCATTTGTGACATGTTCGGGAGTGATGATGGCATTCTGTTTCCATGGTAGACCAGTAATAACCTGCTCTCAGGATCTTTTTAGCCATTGTATGTCCACTGGAATGAGTACCGAAGGCACCATTGTGTATTTCTTCCATGATCTGTTCTGCTTCCTTCTTGTTTACACAGCGAAGTAAAGTCGAGTCATGGTTGCGTTTGTATAGGGTTCCATTGCTTAGAAAGAATTTGGCAGCAAATCTCCTTAGAAACTTTCTGTCGTTAATGGATGCCCCTTCAGGGTACTCCTGAGCTTCGAGATATCTTTTTACTTCATGGAACCATGGTTTTTCCTCGGTTCCTTCGGTATTGATCTCATTGCAATAGGATGGTTCATCTTGCCTGTAAATGGTGATCATAGGCGCCTCGTTGTCCCACCTGACTTTGAACATGGATGACATGGTAGCTAAAGCATCACCTAGTTGATTTTCCTCGCGTGGGATGTGTTCGAAAGTGATTTCTTCGAAGTAAGGAATCAAACTCAGCACATATTCTTTGTAAGGAATTAGATTTGGGTGCTTTGTGTCCCATTCCCCTTTGACTTGGTAGATTACCAAGGCCGAGTCTCCGTAGACTTCCAGGAATTTGATTCTTAGATCGATTGCAGCTTTGAGACCCAGAATACATGCTTCGTATTCGGCTATATTGTTAGTGCAATTGAAGCATAATCTGGCAGTGAATGGTGTATAACCTCCTGCGGGGGAAATGATCACAGCTCCGATGCCATTGCCAAGTGCATTAGAAGCTCCGTCAAAAACCATGGTCCACCGGGATCCTGGCTCGGGTCCTTCTTCTGGTCCTGGTTGTTTGTAGTCATTGACTAGCATAATGTCCTCGTCTGGGAAGTCAAAGTTCAATGCTTGATAATCATCCACTGCTTGATGAGCCAGATGATCAGCTACCACACTTCCTTTGATTGCTTTTTGTGAAGTGTATTGAATGTCATATTCTGTTAAGATCATTTGCCATCTCGCTATTCTTCCAGAGAGAGCAGGTTTTTCGAACACGTATTTGATGGGATCCATCTTGGAGATTAGGAAAGTGGTGTGATTTAGCATGTACTGTCTTAGTCGGCGAGCCGCCCAAGCTAAGGCACAACAAGTTTTTTCGAGTAGTGAGTATCTTGTTTCACAATCGGCAAACTTTTTGCTAAGATAGTAGATTGCGTGCTCCTTTCGGCCGGATTCGTCATGTTGTCCTAGTACACACCCCATTGAGTCTTCTAACACAGTTAGGTACATTATCAGAGGTCTGCCTTCCACAGGTGGCAACAAGATTGGAGGTTTTTGGAGATATTCTTTGATTTTGTCAAAGGCTAACTGGCATTTGTCATTCCACCTTTCCACTTGATCTTTCTTCAACAGTTTGAAGATCGGCACACAAGTAGTAGTCATGTGGGCAATAAATCGGGCGATGTAATTTAGACGTCCCAAGAATCCTCTGACTTGTTTCTCGGTACGAGGTATAGGCATTTCTTGAATGGCTTTAACCTTGGCGGGATCAACCTCAATACCTTTGCTGCTGACGATGAAACCTAAGAGTTTGCCGGATCTTACTCCAAAGGTACACTTATTTGGGTTCAGTCGCAACTTGTATTTCTTGAGTCTGTCAAACAACTTGTGTAAATGACCCAGATGTTCTTCCTCGGTGTTGGATTTTGCAATCATGTCATCGACATACACCTCTATTTCTTGATGAATCATATCATGAAATAGTGCTACCATTGCACGTTGATAGGTTGCTCCTGCGTTTTTCAGACCAAAGGGCATTACTTTGTAACAAAAGGTTCCCCAGGGTGTTGTGAAGGTTGTTTTTTCCATGTCTTCGGGTGCCATCTTGATTTGATTGTACCCTGAGAATCCGTCCATAAAGGAGAATACCTTGCATTGTGCGGTATTGTCAACCAGTACATCGATGTGTGGTAAAGGGAAATCATCTTTGGGGCTTGCCCGGTTCAGATCTCTGTAGTCCACGCACATTCTGACTTTCCCGTCTTTTTTAGGTACAGGCACGATGTTAGCTATCCAAGGAGGATAACTTACAACTTTTAGGAATCCGGCATTGAACTGTTTTTCAACCTCGTCTTTGATCTTTTTTGACATATCAGGCCTACTCCTTCGTAGTTTCTGTTTGACTGGAGTGCTACCTTCTTTGATTGGCAGGCGATGAACTACAATGTCCGTGTCAAGGCCTGGCATATCTTCATAGGACCAGGCGAATATCTCGACGTAGTCTCGCAGCATTTGAATCAGTCTTTGCTTGATGCTGTGTTCTAAGTCAGCCCCTATTTTGACTTCTTTCTTTTCTTCGTTGCTGCCCAAGTTGATGACCTCAATTGGCTCCTCGTGAGGCTGTATGGCCTTGTCTTCTTGTTCTAGCAGCCTTGCAATTTCTCTTGGCACTTCACAATCTTCCTCACTTTCGTCCTCAGTTTGGTAGATCGGACTTTCAAAGTCATGACGGGCAATAGCAGAATCGTTGTTGACTGGATCCAGAGTGTATGTGAATCTGCATGTTAGTTATGTGAGTGTGTGTGAAGAAAAAACATAGCTATTTGAAAGCGAAGAAAGAAAGAAAAAGGATCACAAAATTTAAATATGCAAGCGTCCCATGATTTTATTGAATGCACATGATCATGATATGATAAGCCCTTATAGAAGGACCAGTGTGCTAAGGCACACGGCTTTCAAGCTCATGGTTCGATTGTTCAGGAACCATTTTTATCTTTGCACAATATACACAAAGAAAACAGGAAATGGCATTTACTCCTGGTCAAAGGAGATCACATCCTCAGCTTTCCAGTTGTTCAATCCACTGTTGTGAGCAGGGAGTACCCAGCTGTTCCAGTTGCAGTTGTCTTCTTCATCTTCCACAGCATTGATTTCATTAGTGGGAAAATGAGCCGGTGATCCTTCGGGATAAGGGATATACTCTGCTGGATACGAGAGCCCAGGCTGAGATATCTCTGTTGGCTGAGCAAGGTGCTCGATAAGGCCGTCCCATGCAGTCGGGATGATGTTTTGAATAGAGACTTGTGCATCCTGATGAGGAGTGTATGCTGACAGAAAGCAACCCTCGTTATTTGGTATTTCCCTGGCTTTTTCAAGAGCGAAATTGTCATCGTACTGTTCATCCCATCCAGTTGGGACAATGTCCTCCATAGCAATTTGTGAGCTCGGAGGAGCGGAGTATTTCACCATATAGTCATATTTGCCGCTGGGTTCTCCTAGCGTGTCCCATACTTCTTTGGGTGTATTTTGATATTGCTCAGTGACGGGACTTGTGAAACTTTCGTCATTTCCAATTTGATCACCCCATCCAGTCGGGGTAATGTCTTCCAAAGCAATATAAGAATTCTGAGGTGTGGTATACTGATAATTATACCCGCCATTTGGTTCTCCCACAGCATCCCACATTCCCATGGAAATGGGTGGAATCTCATCTGGATATGGCTGAATGATATGGTTCAAGAACACTCCTTCATCTTCAATAGCGTTTACTTCTTGGCTGACGAAGTGTGACATTAATCCTCCAGAACGAGGACCTTGATCATTCTTTTGATTTTCACTATCATAGCCCAGGCCTAGCTTGTCAGACTTGTAGGGTATATCGGGAAGTTGTCCCCATACTGTGCAATCACCCTGTTCAATCATGGCTTTGGCATCTTTGAGAGAAGCCATAGTTGTAGTTGGAGTAGCAGGAATATGCTTGGTGGTAGAGACATCTGGGGAGACCACCTCAAATGATTGGCATGGAGTTTCGATGAATTCGTCCTCCAACTCAACATATTTGGAATTGCTTAGGTGACTAACCACATATTCCTCTTCGCCATAGACTGTGACAATCTTTCCTTTTACTGGATATTTTAACTTCTGATGCAGGGTAGAAGTTACAGCGTTTGCCCCATGTATCCAAGGACGTCCAAGTAAACAGGAGTAGGCTGGGTGAATTTCCATTACGTAAAAGATAGAATCGAAGATTTGAGAACCCACTCTGATTGGGAGATTCACTTTTCCGTATACCGTTCTTGTTGACCCGTCAAAGGCTCTTACCACAACATCGCTTGGTTGTAACATAATTCCTTCGAAGTCAAGCTTTTCTAGTACTGTTTTCGGTAACACGTTCAAAGAAGAACCGTTATCTACCAGCACATGAGATAGAGTGGTGCCATTACATTCAATGGAGATATGTAGGGCTTTGTTGTGATTTTTTCCAGCAGGGGTTAGATCCACATCAGAGAAACCGAGACCATTGTTCACGGTTAGATTGGCAACACAATTCTCAAATTGGTCGACTGATATCTCCTGAGGCACATGCGCAGCTTTAAGGAACTTCATCAGAGCTTTGGCATGAGCTTCTGAATATTTTAGCAGAGATAGCATTGAGATTTTTGAAGCGGTGTGCCCCAGTTGCTCAACAATATTGTAATCACTCTTGCAGATGATTTTCAATATTTCCTCCATTTCTTGCTTTGATGGATCCTCAGCAGTGATCTCCACCGGGGTTTGAACTTGTTCAACTTGTGGCTCTTTGCCTCGAGTGCTGTTATCTTGATTAGGAACTGGGACTCGGACTGGACCAGCAGCAACATTTGGAGAAATTTCTGGTGAAAAGATTCTTCCACTTCTCGTGATCTTGCTGGTACCCACAATATTACCCACAGTTGGAGTAGATAACTTTGCGGTCTCTTCAGTCGAGGTACCCTGCTTAACTCCATGAACGTAAACATTAGTGTCGTATCCCCATGGGACAGCTTTGTCTGAGGAGTATGGAAATGGAGTTGGACTAGCAATGACTACTGATGCCACTTTGAGTGTAGCAGAAATTTTGAATGGAGCCTTGGCAGAGATTTTGAATGGTAAGCTGGAGATCATTGAGGCATCCTCTATTCTCATCCCGTTTGTAAAGACTTCGCACAGCACGTCCATAGAAGGGAGCCTTTCAAACATAATGATACGGCGATCCATCCATTTTTGAATTCCCATCCTCAGATTTTCACAACCATTGGGCAGGCAGGAGCAGTAAAAGCAGTCGGGGTCACATCCTGGGAAGTAACCAGCTCGGATTAGCTTTCCTTTGACTTCGCAGAGTGGAGTTGATAATTCGTTCACATCATAGATGTAAACAGTGTCCAGGATAGCGTTAACAGTTTTGTCATGCTTTGGCATAGGTGCAGTGATGACATTTGGAGTTTCTGGAGGATCGAACTCAATTTCCCCAGCATCTATCATATCTTGTATTTTATTTTTCAGGGCCCAGCAGTGATCTGCGTCATGTCCTGGACAGTTTGAGTGATAGGCACATGTTGCATCAGGGCGATAATTCGGAGAGGAAGTGTTGACATTCTTTGGAGGACCTTTTAATGTGATCAGATCTGCTTTTAGCAAGTGCTGCAATGCCTGAGAGATTGGCATGTTGATTCTGGTGAAATTTCTTCTTGGTGCATCTGGTCGATGCGTATATTTTGGCTGTTGATCTTTTTGAGGTGCAGATGTGGAGATCAGAACTGCCCCTACAGATTGATGCTGCTCACTTTTGCGACTTTTCTGAATTTGCGTTGCATTGACCTCATTTCTCCCGCTGATGGGCCTTTTTGTAGTACCAGAGGAGGAACCTATTTGAATTTTTCCATTTTGAATGCCACTTTCGACACGTTCTCCGGTCAGTATCAGGTCAGTGAAACCTGATGATGAGCTTCCCAGCAAATGGCTATAGAAAGGGCCAGTTAAAGTGCCCATGAACATGTCGACTAGTTCGCGATCAGATAAGGGTGGTTGAACCCTTCCAGCCATATCTCTCCACTTTTGTGCATATCCTTTGAAACTTTCTTTTGGTCCCATAGACATGCCCCTTAGTTGAGTACGGGTTGGTGCAAGATCAGCATTGTATTGGTACTGTTTGTAAAAAGCAGCAGCTAATTCTTCCCAAGTATGAACCTTGGTATTTTCCAGCTGGTAGTACCACTCGAGTTGTGTACCCGACAGACTTTCTTGGAAGAAGTGAATCCACAATTTGTTATCTGTTGTATGAGGTTGTATCTTCCTCACATAGGATCTCAGATGTAGTTTCGGGCAAGAAACTCCATCATATTTTGCAAAGACAGGAACTTTGAATTTTGGAGGGATAACAACATCCGAGATGAGCCCCAGATCATTGAAATCTAAACCAGGTACTTTTTGTATCTCCATAGCTTTCATACGGTCTTCCAGCTGTTGGTATTTGTCATCATCCGGTTCGTCCCCAGAATGATCATCTTCTTCATTTGAAGAGAGAGAGGGTTTAGCAGAACCCTGGTTGCTTTGATTGTCTTCTTGTTCACCATCACCGACTGTTTCAGGGATCGGTGGCTTTTTGAACTTTTTGACTGGGATTTTGATCTTCCTTTTCAGGTGACTCAAGCCTACAGATCCTTTGGGCTTCTTTTTCTTCTTGATTATCAGGGCTTTCAGTTCTTGTTGCCCCTTTGCCAGTTCCAGAATTGCCACTTGAACTTGGGCATTCTGTGCTTCGAGATTCTTGATGCTTGTCTCAGATTCCATCTCTTCTGACTGAAATAAACAGCGAGGAGATGAGAAATCCGTCATGTGAACCTGTTATGCAATGTGTATGTACGGATGCAATGTATATGCAAATGTATGCAATGTATATGCAATGTATGAATGCATGAAATGAAATGTGTGTGCAATGTTTCAAGGATCTTAGAGTTTAGATTTGTTAAAGAAGAAACAAACGTTAGTTAATCAATTTATTCTTTTTTTTCTTTGCCTCATTTGGGCTTACAAGACAGAAATAAAATAAATGATCCTTCAGGTCTCCCTTGGACGCTTTCTCTTTGCCCCCAGGAATGTGTTGATCTGCTGTTCTTCTTGAAGCTGTCCGGTGAGCTCCAATATCCTTCTCTCATAGTCCTGACAGTGTGCTTTGAAGGTGTCTCTTTCCTCTTTGAGTTGAACCCAAGATTTTTGCAACTCTTCTAGGTCAGTTGGCATATCCGGGTGTAGAATAACTTGGGGTTCGTATCCTTCGACCTCTGGTTCAATAGTCACTGGTAGAATAGCGGGATATGGCATAATGAGTTTCTGAGCATGAGTGCGGACCCATCTGAGGTAAGGTTCCATAGGGATAGAATTCCATTGCCCCAAAGTTTTGCTTTCTATTCTATAGACACTGTCCCATGCATGTATGAACCTTCGTCGGTGTCTATGAGAATCATTCTCGTAATCAAACACAATGCCACGGATAATCATGTCATGAGGACCGTTGCTCCTTGCATATCCGAATTGGCGTAGAGCTAAAGAGGGATTGTAAGTGATGCCTCCTTTGATGCCAAGGAGTGGCACATTAGGGTACTCTCCACAATGATCAATGATAGTAATGTCTCTTTGAAAGAAGTTGTTCCACCGGATATCTGAATGAGACAAAGACATAATCCTGCGAGACCATTGCATTCTTTGTTCATTTCTCAACACTGATCGGGGAAGATGAAATGTAAACCACCTAGCCAGTAGTGGTATACAGCACATGAGAGTTCCTCGTTTCTTCATGGTACGAGTGTGTAGAGAATGTAGAATGTCTCCCAGTAATGTTGGTACCGGGTTACGGATTAGGAAAAGGTTGATGATGTGTACACTTATGAACTGGTCGGGATTTGGGAATAAAACCAACCCATAGATCAAAAGGGCCATAACTTCCTCAAAAGCTGGATAACTTTTGTTTTCTAGCAGTAGTCGAGCCTTTTCCAATAAGAACTTGGCAAGCAAACCCTTAACTCCACTCTTTGTTTCCCAATTGGACTCGATTTCTGATTTTCGCAGATGTAAAGCAGCAGCAATGACTTCAGGTTTTGGAATCCTTTCTAAACCAGTGAAAGGTAATTGATTTCGAACAGGCAATCCAATTAGTTCAGAGAATTCTTCCAAAGTGGGTACCAACTGGTAATCAGGAAAGGTAAAGCAATGATGTTCAGGGTCAAAGAACTGGAACAGGACCCGTATCATGTCTTCTTCAAATTTTGAGGTAACCAAATGGAGTAGGTGACCATGCCTTTCGGTGAATTGAACATTCCTGGGGAATTCTGACACTAAGTCTTTTAGTTCAGATGGTACCGTTGAGATGTTGATTCGGATGTAATCTCGGGTGGCGGGAGCCATTACCTGCAAAAACAAAGGTAAACTCTTTGATCCTTGAAGTGTTTTGTGAGAAAATGATATGCTTATGATGCAAACATGTGGCACACAAAAACAAATCAAACAATAGCCTTAGGTTTAAAGGCTTGCATGGAGCTGATAGGTGATACCCTCCCCACTGAAGTTGAGTTGGTTAAAACCTGTCCTAGAATAGTATTCGGGTTCTATGATCCTTGGAAGTAACATCTCAATACGGCGCTCGAGCGGCCGATCAAAATATTCCTCGAGGATAACTAACTTCGATCAATTTCAAAGCTAGCCACTTAATAGGCCACAAGTCAAGTTCAACTAAAAAGGTTCTAAGACAAATTAGTGTTTAATGACATTTCGGAAGCCTAATATACTCCTTGATCGTTTTCAAGGGACATCAGTATAAACCAAAGTATCGCACTAACGATGACTACCAGATCAACCGTATCGGTACATGCCGTACAGTTTCCTTGGTCTATTGTCATATACTTAAGGTATCTCGAGATTCGGGTTAGAATCTTTCACACAAGCAAAATACCCAAACAAACCTTTGAAAAATAGAGCAATCAAGTCAAACAATTGAAAACATCGAAGTAATCTATTCTCTTAAGGTAACCCCTTTTGAAAACATTTTGTTTTTTGAAAGTGACTCCCCAGCAGAGTCGCCAGTTCTGTGGACCTCCGTTTTTTTTCGGGCCATACCTCTGAGCGGGAGAGATACGTGAACTGACTCTTTTTTATCGCTTATGCTTTCGCATTTTTGAAAATTCACAGAGTCGCCACCGACCTTTTATTTTATCCAATTAAGGAAAGGTTTATAAAAGAAACAGAAAAAAGACCTTTAAGAAATTCTGGGTAAGGGGGTAGGTTATACAAAGGGAAGGTGTTAGCACCCTTTGTATCCATGGTTATCCATGGGCTCTTAAGTTTGCTTAGCTCACTTGTTTTTCGATTACTTTTCAATTGCTTTAGAATGCTCATATGTGGTTTCAAATACCTTTGTAAATTGAATTTTGTAATGATCCTTGTGTGGATGTATACAAAATGTTTGTTTATCTTTCGAAAGATGTTTTGAAAAGAACGTTAACTTTGTAATGATCCGTGTTTGGATGTATACAAAGTATTGTCTTTTTGGAAAGTTTTGTTTTGAAAAACAACAGTGTATGAGAATTTTGTTTGTTTTGATTTGAGCAAGCAAACTAGGAGGTCTACCCTGAGTTGTAAGGTCTTTATCCTTATTTCCTTTAAAAATCTATCCTTTCACCGGATACAAACAAAAGGTTCGATTTTGTACTCGAAACAGTGGAATTTTGACTTTGATTTTGAAAAGAATGAGAAGGGATTACCTTAAAAGGTGCAAGTGTGATTGTGTTTGGATTCAGATATTTTATCTTTGAAGTTAGTGATCTAACGGTTCAATTTTATCTTTGACATACACGCAGTTTATATTTGCTGGAAATTAAAATGCGGAAATGTAAAGTGCGGAAAGTAAATCTACGCTATTACATCGATTGTGCAGGAAATGTAAACTAGCCTATTTACATGATTTTGACATCCTATACATTTATCTAGGAATTTAAATTGCAAGAAAAATAAAAGGCATGTTTTTGGATTTTTTTTATGATTGATTTTAATTATAATTAATGCATGATTAATTAAATTAAAATGAAGAAAAAGGATGAAAATATATTTAAACCTAGAATTTAAGTTTAAAATATGTACAAAATATTTGTCAATTAATTTTAAAACAAAACTAATTTTTTTGGAATTTTTGAAATTGATTTGAAATTGATTAAGCTAATTAATACATAATTATGCAAATAATTACATAAATAATTAAAACTCAAAGAGAAAATTATTCAAAATATGTACAAAATTAGTTTATAATATATAAACAATATTTTATATAAAGAACAATTTTTTTTTATGATTTTTTGATTGGTTAGAATAATTAAAAAGCAAATATATAAATATATACTAATTAATTATGCAAAATATTGAAATTTTGAAGAAAAATAAAATATTTTTATTTCAGAAAATAATATATTATTTTAGAAGTCTAAAAATATTTTTTGTGTATTTTTTGGATTTTTAAAACTATTTTTAATTAATTTTGCAAAGAAAATTAAAATAAAATAGAAAATAAAAGGATACTAATCAGATGTGGTTGATTGGAGAGTCCATGGTATGGACTGGCGTGTCAGGTGCGTTGGATGAGCTGGAAAGTGAATCTGAAGGCTCAGATATTGAGACACATGGCCATCAATACACCTGCAAAGCACTGGATTAGTGGAAAATTCAAAAGAACGCGCGCGCTGGCTGTCCAATGAGGTAGGGACACCTCATCATCTTCAACCTCTCGCTAGGACCTTTTACAGCGCTTTTATGAAAAGAGCGCTGTAATTGATGAGCTTCAGACCTGCAAAATAACGAATAGGGGTAAACCTAAAAATAAATTTGGCGCGACCTATCCATTCAACTCGTCTGATCCATACGAACTCAATGGTACCACTTAGATCCTCTAATTTTGCCTATTTCAGAAAGCCCTAATTTTGAGATTATGAACCCTAGAATGGTAACTTCGTGTGTAAGCGTCTAAAACTCAATTAAAGTTCCAGAAATGATCTACACACCACACCAAGTTCAAATATATGTCTACATCGTGCTAGATATGCTTGTGTTATGAGATACAAGTCAGTTTTAGTTTGAGCAAATCGTGACCTGTGTAGCTCGATTCAGTGAGGTTTAAGACTTGCAATTGATTGGAATAGTTTCAGTGAAGCTCAGAGATGATGTTTGAATGCTTAGTTTGTATTGAAATTGACTGAAATTAAAAATTCGAATTTGAAATTTCTTTGAAAAGTTTAAGTGGTTACAAGCATGGTACAAGCATAAGAATGGCTCTGATTTCTGTCTCTTTTGATTGTGAAGTGTTATAGCCTTTATATAGACTATGTTGTGCTTAGAATTGAAGCCAAGAAGCATCTAGTTGCCTTTGTGGAATTCTTGATTTTTTTATATTAAAAACCTTTGAATTATTGACCAAGTCTTCTTCTCTTCAATGCTCTTGCCTTGCTCTTCAATTCTCTGCAGAAAATCAGAGATTCCTTGGGTGAGTCATGCTTGGATTGTAAGCTACCCATTATCCATTCATTTTTATTTTAATTTAATCTTAAAATAAGATAAAATTAAGCAAAAAATGGATAAAAAAAGGTGTGGGCCTTGTCTTGGTCGTGGGAGGCCCATAATATTATGGAAATGATGTTTGAACCATGAAAACTTGGCCCCATTTGGAAAAAATACATTTTTGAGCAATGTTGATTTCATGCATTTTCCCAAAATTTAGCCAACTTCAACAAGGTGTAAATCCCTCAATTTTTGTCATATGAAGGAGTTCTTGCACTTTTTGGAAACCTCAAAGAGTCCTCTAACCAATGCCTTTGGTCTCATGTCAAAATGATTTTTGATGCTCCTTGTGTGTCCTTTTGAAAAAAGTGTCTTTTTGTTGAATTTGAAAATGACCTGTAATGTCTTTGGTCATATTTTTCAAATGGTGAATGCAATGACCATGGGATCAATTGCATTTGAAAGATAATTGAATTTAATTCAAAATGAGCTTTGGTTTGAATTTTTTGGATGAAGGATGAGAGAGTTATGACCAGTCAAAGTTGAGTTGACTTTTCAGGCAAAAACCCTAATTTTGAATCTTAGGGTTTTGTTGATTTTTGATCTTTCCTTGATGAATTATGATCATCCAATGATCAAATGATGAATCCTTTGACAAAATATGGACTTTGACAAAAAATTTCATTTTTGACTGTCTGTTGACTTTTTTGGTCAAACGGGTCGTCTGTTGACTGTTTGAGCTGCTGACGGTGCGTCTGAGTGAATTGAAGTTTGAAAATTTGTATGATGGTACTTTGAGATATATGGATGTGCATGAAATCCATTTGAGGTCTCAAAAGCTTGTTTCTCCTTTAAAAACAAGAAAACCCTAGTCAGGGACTGTTTGTGTAGGAGACAGTTAAGCGTACCTGATTTTTGTGCAGTGTTGAGTCTCTGCTAATCGCGTGATATTCAGAAGACTTCTAGAACAAAAATCATGGAATTTTGAATTGTGAAAGATTTATTTGATTGATGGTACAAAACACTGAGAATTGTACTGCCAGCAGTTTGGCTGTCAACTGACCGTTCAGGTATTGACGTAGCAGTTAGAGTGAAAAATCAACAGTCAAAGTTAATTTTCTTTTTTTTTTTTGTTGTTTTTGTTTTTGTTTTATGTGAAAAATGAAAGTTTATTTAAATGACTTGTTAAAAACATAGACATAATAAATAACTACTACCTCCGTTCCTTTTTATAAGAGACAATTCACTTTTTAGGTTCATTGAATAATCAATGTATCTAGTCTATAATTAGACCAAATACATTTGTTATTGAATGAACCTAAAAAATGAATTTTCTCTTATAAAAAGGAACGGAGGTAGTAATATACTGTTACCAGTACAGTCTGAGTTTCCTGATTCTGCGCCTGCAAAAAGATTTAACTCTGTACCAATTGTGTCAGTACTATTTATCTGTAAATAAATAAATAGCATGTGTGAAGTAATAAACAGTATTTGGCGTTTGCGTAAGAATAAATTCAACTGCAAGCCAAATTACTGTATAAGAAAAATTCTAAAAACTAAGTATTTCATATGTCAGGATATTTGTTGAAATAAAAATCCATGATTATATGAGACTCTTAATTTTCAGATTGGAGTTTTCTTGAAAAAAGATGCGGGCAAATTTTGGGGTATAACACACGAGGAAAGAGCCATTCTGCCTCACAAAGAGCCTTTAGAAAAGATCAACTTGGGTTCTGAAGAAGACAAAAAAGAAGTGACCATTGGATCGCTGCTTGATGCTGATATCAAGAGTAAGTTGACAGATCTTCTCAAAGAATATGTTGACGTGTTTGCCTGGTCCTACCAAGACATGCCTGGGTTGGATACCAATATTGTTCAGCATTACTTGCCATTGAAGCCAGAATGTCCGCCGGTTAAGCAGAAATTGCGAAGGACTCACCCTGATATGGCTAACAAGATCAAAGTGGAAGTTCAAAAACAACTCGACGCAGGTTTTCTTGTCACCTCTGAGTATCCTCAATGGTTGACCAACATAGTGCCAGTTCCGAAGAAAGATGGCAAAGTCAGAATGTGTGTTGACTACCGTGACTTGAACAAAGCCAGTCCAAAAGATGACTTTCCATTACCACATATTGACATGTTGGTTGATAACACCGCAAAGTTCAACGTCTTTTCCTTCATGGACGGGTTCTCTGGTTATAATCAGATCAAGATGGCTCCCGAAGACATGGAGAAGACATCTTTCATCACCCCATGGGGTACCTTTTGCTACAAAGTGATGCCGTTTGGATTAAAGAATGCAGGCGCAACTTACCAAAGGGCGATGACTACTCTCTTTCATGACATGATGCATAAAGAAATTGAAGTTTATGTGGACGACATGATAGCCAAGTCCAGCACAGAAGAAGAACATATTGAATACCTTTTGAAGTTGTTTCAACGGCTAAGGAAATATCAGCTTCGCTTGAATCCTAACAAATGTACTTTTGGGGTTAGATCTGGAAAGCTCTTGGGTTTCATTGTCAGCCAAAGAGGTATTGAAGTAGATCCCGACAAAGTCAGAGCTATTCAAGAGATGCCTGCACCAAAAACTGAAAAGCAAGTAAGAGGATTTCTCGGACGATTGAACTATATCTCCAGATTCATCTCTCAAATGACTGCTACTTGTGGGCCAATTTTCAAGCTTCTCCGCAAAGATCAAGGGGTTGTATGGACTGAAGATTGCCAGAAAGCGTTCGACAGTATCAAGGAATACCTGTTAGAACCACCAATATTGATTCCTCCAATTGAAGGAAGACCACTAATCATGTACCTTACCGTGTTGGAAGAATCCATGGGTTGTATGCTTGGACAGCAAGATGAAACCGGTAAGAAGGAGCATGCCATCTATTACCTGAGTAAGAAATTCACAGATTGTGAGTCTCGTTACTCCATGCTCGAAAAAACATGTTGTGCTTTGGCTTGGGCTTCAAAACGTCTCCGCCAATACATGATCAACAATACTACTTAGTTAATCTCCAAAATGGATCCGATCAAGTACGTCTTTGAAAAGCCTGCCTTGACAGGAAGGATTGCCCGATGGCAAATGCTGTTATCTGAGTATGACATTGAGTACCGTGCTCAAAAAGCGGTCAAAGGAAGCATTCTCGCCGATCACTTGGCGCATCAACCAATTAATGAATATCAATCTCTCAAGTTTGACTTTCCTGACGAAGATGTCATGTACTTGAAGATGAAAGATTGTGACGAACCATTACCTGAAGAAGGTCCTGATCCTGGATCAAGATGGGGCCTAATTTTTTATGGAGCAGTTAACGCTTTTGGCAATGGAATTGGGGCAATCATCATCACTCCCAAGGGTACTCATATCCCATTCTCCGCCAGACTGCTATTTGATTGCACCAACAACATCGCAGAATATGAAGCTTGTGTCATGGGTCTCGAAGAAGCCATTGACTTAAGGATCAAGATCCTAGACATATATGGAGACTCAGCCCTCGTGATCAACCAAATCAAAGACAAGTGGGAAACTTACCACCCTGGCTTGATTCCTTACAGAGATTATGCAAGACGTCTGTTGACTTTCTTCAACAAGGTTGAATTGCATCATATACCTCAAGATCAGAATCGAATGGCAGACGCCTTGGCTACTCTATCTTCCATGTTCAAAGTCAATCATTGGAACGATATGCCTACAGTCAGAATTACGCGCCTTGAAAGGCCCGCCTATGTGTTTGCAACTGAAGCAGTCATTGATGATAAACCGTGGTTTCATGACATCAAACGCTTCCTTAAAACTCAAGAGTACCCACTTGGGGCATCAAACAAAGATAAGAAAAATCTAAGGAGGCTTTCTGGCAGTTTCTTCCTAAACGGAGATGTGCTATACAAAAGAAACTTCGACATGGTTTTGCTCAGATGCGTGGACAGACACAAAGCAGACATGTTAATGCATGAAGTGCATGAAGGGTCCTTTGGAACTCATTCAAATGGGCATGCAATGTCCAAAAAGATCTTAAGAGCAGGATACTATTGGTTGACAATAGAATCTGATTGTTGTAAACACGTGAAGAGATGTCACAAGTGCCAGATCTACGCAGATAAGATCCATGTGCCACCGACTCTACTCAACGTTCTATCATCTCCATGGCCTTTTTCCATGTGGGGTATCGACATGATCGGAATGATCGAACCAAAAGCTTCAAACAGTCATCGTTTCATCTTGGTGGCTATTGATTACTTCACCAAATGGGTCGAAGCAGCATCTTACGCCAATGTTACAAGACAAGTGGTTGTGAGGTTTATCAAGAATAACCTCATTTGCCGATATGGTATTCCCAGCAAGATCATTACTGACAATGGTTCGAACTTGAATAACAAAATGATGAAAGAATTATGTGAGGAATTCAAGATTGAGCATCATAACTCTTCTCCTTACAGACCAAAAATGAACGGCGCCGTTGAAGCTGCCAACAAGAACATTAAGAAGATCGTCCAGAAAATGGTCGTCACTTACAAAGACTGGCTTGAAATGCTGCCATTTGCTTTACATGGGTACCGTACTTCAGTGCGTACTTCAACAGGGGCAACCCCTTTTTCTCTAGTATACGGCATGGAAGCTGTGCTCCCCGTAGAAGTTGAAATCCCATCAATGAGAGTCCTCATGGAGACTAAGTTATCAGAGGCTGAATTGTAACACCCCATACATAACTGACTAGTATATTATGCATGAAACGTTAAAATTGATATTGAGTACATACAAAAGCTATAGATATAGAAAGATCCATATAAAATACAACATGAAATTATAATAAGAATTACAAAACATGTGTCTTCAATGGATCTGCACAGCGGAAAATGAGATCTGACGAGGTCTTCGAGCCAACACCACTTCAAGCCATCAATCCGAACCTGCTATCTGCCAAAAGCTACTAAACTGCACCTGAAAAATATAAGTTGATTGGGGTGAGATTACTAAATCTCAGTGAGTCCTCCTATCCTATGGGTCCACTCGGATCTACAGGGTACATGCATCAAAACCGAATCCACCATTGATTCGGGGTTATCCTCACATCCGGTACAAGTACGGAGAAAACAAGGAATCGTCCACCATAGGACTCATCATATCACAGGTATGTCACAAACAAGTATGCAAAACCCGTATCCATATACGGGGAATCAAGAAGTGTAATAAACCTTGGCTAGATTATGGAACGAACGCACCCTCGATGAGTCCACCCATGCCTAGTGTCAAGGGACTTGTACAAGCTCACTGCAAGATGGTTAAACGGGTTCGCACAAGCCTAAGTGGCCGCGAGATGACATTAGCCTAAATGGCGTCATTGTCCCATTAACCTCCTTTACGCAAGTGGGTTACGCCAAGTACAAACCGCCACCTTGACGCATGGTCCCACTGGGCGAAAGCCTAGTATTAGTCTACATGACTTTACTAGAGGTGAGTTACAATCATTATGTAATAGTCTACATGGCCACATAACCCGGCCATACCGAGCACGCAAGTGTGTCAATGTCAATGAGTATAAGCCCCTCACGGCACTCACGAGCACACTACAACGGTAGCTCAGGTGCGCGACCTCTGATCATAACATCGGACTATTCCACGGACCACATGATCCAGGATAATACCTTACATCATAGTAAGAGGTATATCCCAACCTAGCCCCCGGCCACTTCGATTCAAGCATACGTACACGCATCAAGTGTAATATCATAATACAAACCAATCCGAATGTTTAACCAAAACATTGGACATTAATATAGATCCATACTTATCTCATCAAGGTATTCAAAATCAATCACAATTGAATAGACAAGGATTTATGGAATAAACTTATCCAACATTATGTATAATATTCCACATAAACAAAATGAATGGAATTATCGGTAATGTATGTCATAAAACACCACACTGCAGACGTACATATGCATAATTCACAATTTCCGAATAATCAAATGGAAATACAAAACTTTAATGATTAACGGTGTCACATACCATCAACAGGTACACATAATCGAAATAGAGAGGAGTCCGGTTACGAATAAAAACCAGAACTGCACTCAAGGGGTAAGAAAACAGAATTCTGCAATCAGCATCTTCCGCTTAGCGGCTCCTGTCCGCTTAGCGGATTCGCGATACTTTATTTTTCCATAAACAGTATCTTCCGCTTAGCGGCCTCACGTCCGCTTAGCGGATTCGCGATTTTCTGGAAAAATGTTCAGCCTCCGCTAAGCGGCCTTAGCCCGCTTAGCGGACCATAGCAGAACCAGAAAAAAGCAGGACGCACCAGTTCCGCTATGGGTACTTTAACCCTTCTATCTCACCTGCATGTACGGAAGAACAACAAGTACAACATATTTGCAACATAAATATGGAGTATAAATCATCAAAGGCACATTAGCATCAATGATCATGGATTATCACTCAAAAATCCTTAAACCCCAACATGCAAATTACCACAAATTCCCCCAAGCCTCTAACTAAGGACTCACCATGGATTTAATGGGGGTTATGAGAATACTCTTGCTGCCATTGAACTCTCTCTTTGACCAACACTTCACCTCTAATATGATCAAACCCGTAACCACTCTTGTACTCACTTTCAGCATCAATCATCAATCTTCAAATGCGTTTATCTCCACCAATAAACAAGCTATGAATGCGAACCATAGGTGCAAATCAAAGAGAAATTCGTTAGCTTTCCAATGGGACCAGAATCGTTACGATCGGAGTTACGAGTTGGGAGATATACCTGATTTAGTGGAGGCTGCCATTGGAGTACGAAAATGGAACTTGGAGATGACATCCATGAGCTTCTCTTCTAAACTCCCTCCACTTTGGTTATAAAAATCTGTCTTAGAAACACTATAATGTCATGCTTATTTACTCTTATGCCATAAGTTCATGCAAGATGTGTTCAAAGTCCAATTTGTCCCCCAACTAAGACATAACTACAATCTTGCCATTGGTTGGTTTCTAACCAACATCTTTCTATTCCAACTAACCTTCTCTAAATTATCATTAATCCATTATTTCTCTCTTAACACTTCATAATTATATGAATAATCTTTCCTAGAATAATATGGGGTATTACATTCTCCCCCCCTTAAATTGAATTCGTCCTCGAATTCTATTTGATCACTAGGGAATAACCTTTCCAAATTATCCCAACAAGGGACGAAGTGTTACTTACATTTCTCCTTTAGGTAGCTTCACTACTCTGCCTGAGGGTCATTCCATATGTAGAAACATAATCTGCTCAAAATACTTGCGTCCCACTATACATGATTAGAACCTTAACTCTCAAGCAACACGTCTATTCAGGTACTTCGTCTTGACATATATGGTATAAGACCTTTCCAAGGTCCTCGACCTCCACTGCTCTGCACTGGATCTCCATAACTTCAAAAACTCTAATAATCCACTCAGCTCTTTGAATTACTTCCCGTTTGAGGATTATTGCCACAACGTCACTTACGCGATAACACTTCAAATTATTCTCCACAAAGGTACATACAACGACGTTAGGCGTTAGCCAGATGTCTGGGTTTTAACTTCTGGTTCCCAAAGTCTTAGGATGATTGTCTCAAGTTTACCCCTTACTTATACGACTGAATCTCCTTACTTAACTCTCGCCTCGGTCCTAGACGTATCAGTGATCACCGCAATCCATGATAGCGTAGCATCTTGCAACTATAGCCTTGACATTCGACAACCTCACGCAAGATTCTACTGATGAGAGGTGAAATTCAATAGCTGACCTGTAACCATTGCCCGAGTCTTCCTGCACGATCGTAGTGCACAAGGCTTAACCACAAAGGACTTATGCTAGCTGAATGTCTCCACTAGCCTCCAGCATTCCGGCGATCCCGATACTATGTCCAACCCTTGATGCTTACAAGTTCAACTGATGATCTACGAACATCGGACCACATGTCATCCACAAGGCCTCTTCCCAATATGGCCCACTGTCGGTATCTCTCGTGGTTATGGTGAATCCCCGAGAGAGACTGACAAAACGAAATGCTGCTTCGACGAGTTCCTCTTGGGAAGATACTTCCATCCCAAGAGAAGGTCCTACAATTAGTCCGTTCATTCCTACCTCAGACTTATCTAATTCTTCCTTGATCCATTGCGCTACTCTGATTCTAACAAGTCGCACCCTTGAACTCCTCATAGTCGCGTTATATCCATAATTCACTTAGTTCCCATTAATACACAATAATTCTTTATCTACAGTTGTCCAATTACAACACGTGCCAGAACTCCATATGCATCCATCGTCGACTACTACTCCTTGTAGTTGCGTACTCTCCAGAATCAAGCTACTACTTACTCTGCCATTTCATATAGTTCATCTACCACAACTTAGGTGCACGTTTCGATTCTCAGGACATTGAAACCCAAATACTCACTGACTTAGAGGTTCGTCCTTGTCACTGATTTCCACAGTGTACAACTGGTATGTCTATCATTCCAACAAATCTTGTTGCTCAACCGGTATATCGAACCCTTCACGATGTACTGCAGCTCATGGTAACTCTAGCAGTTTTATACAATTCCTACCCAACCATACACCTTCATCCTCTTAGCGTAGTATCACCTCTGATAAATCGTGCGACTTACTGATATAACAATCCTCTCATAGCCACACTCCATTCACACAGTCATCCAATGTCTGTTCCATTCTCTGAATCTAACACTATGCTGACTTCCTCGGCGGCTGCATCCTTCATTGCAGTGCTTCTAACAATCAGAGTATAGCCACAATGCAAGAAATTGCACTTTGCACTTGGAACATCTCTCTTATAGACTCCTTAGAAGTTCTCACACCAAAAATGTCTATGCTTTACCAAGATTCACATTTCTTTACCCAGAGTATCTACAAACACTCTACCAGATACATCACACATCGAACTAGTCCAAGATACAATTCACATATTCCATCACCGGTCGCCAATGGTACATGATAGCCACTCACCATGCTGACCAGGATATCATAACCGCACATGAGTCCCACTCTAGACACTCATGTAAAATTGTCAACCTAACACTTCATGAAACGAGAACGTCCCCAAGGTACAATCTGATACTAACTCACGGGATCACAATCACTCAGAGTCTCCATAAGTATAGTATCGGATCTTGATCCATCACACCATCGCTTGTCTAGTTATCCCTCTACTATCGAGCGTGACGTGTGGATCTCTATCCCACATACCTTATGAGAGTCTGGATCTGCGTGTCACGAGTTCCAAATTAAAATTCTACCTTGAGTTTCAGATCACCTTTGTCCCACACATGTCGAAAAAAAAAGAACACTCACACATCTCGTGCACGATAGCGATACTGTGGCATTATACCCGTCTGGTAGTACCAACATGGTGGTCCAACTCCGAGGTCATGTATTCAGGTAACCTACCCTAGTGACGTATAAAGATCCCCACGTGTATCCTATAGTTGCAACTGACAAGTGTCTGAACAGGCCTCCAACAGGTTCATCGTTCCTCAAGTCTTTCGAATCACACTCCTCAGGATGCTAAAACCTGAGAGTGCTACACACCAAGGTTTACTTACTCAGAAAGCCAAGCGCTAAGCACAAGGATTTGACGTTCAACTTCGGATTACCATGCAGTGCGCGTACCCACTCGTCCCACGCATGCATGAGATTCCAAGGATAATTTAGTTCAGATAGGAATACTATGGTTCCTAACAATTGACGCAACTGCAATCATCCTACTGACGTTCCAGATAGATCTTAGTTCTTACTCGCCTGAACGCCCAACGCCAAGCGTAGTTCTATGGCTTCACTCGGGGTCAGACGAACTATAACTAACAAGAACTTAGGTTACTGCACTTCACGCTTCTAAATCATTTCATATTCCATCTAGCGTAGTTCTAGAACTTAAATATAAAATGATAAGAATAGAAGTACACATCCTCTTCTGTTGACCGGGTATTTAAGCCTTGTCCAATCGTAAGTTACTACGCTCTTACATTCTACCAACCCTTACTAGGTAACCACTTTCGTCTAAGATACACCAAGTCGTATCAAGATCAATACTCCGCCCATTCAATTACTGTCCATGCCAGTGTAATCAGAAATGTCTGACTCCTCTATCCGCATTTCCAAAGATCATTATGTCCTATCAGCTCATTAGTCGCACTTAACACCGGCAGCATCATCATTACTGAATCCTACTAATTCACAGCTCAACACCTTCGGAGAATCTCACTTTACAAGGCTCCTACTCAATCCTATTTGGATTTCCCTTGCTATTACCAAGACTTAGAGAAAGCTTCACTTCGTCCAGTCAAAATCCTGGGGGTTCCAGTTGTCTCGATCCACATCTTTGCGTCAAACGCTCCTCTTAAACCTGACAACTCCAAGATCCCTTCAACTTACGTCGTCCAATAAATCTAGCTTCCATATACAATTCACCACCCAACTAATCCTTGCTACTTGGGTTCACGACACTCACAGGTTTACGAGTCCTCGTGGCGGCCCTGCCGTAATTCTACTGTCTCACACTCAGTCGATGAGTTGATCAAGTTCAACAACTGAATGAGATTTCAGTAAAATCAGGCTAGCAACGCACACTTGAGAGGAGGAAAAGGAATTGCTAGTGATGTCTCATGGCTCGGCCGAGAATCGACCTGCTCTGATACCAACTGTAACACCCCATACATAACTGACTAGTATATTATGCATGAAACGTTAAAATTGATATTGAGTACATACAAAAGCTATAGATATAGAAAGATCCATATAAAATACAACATGAAATTATAATAAGAATTACAAAACATGTGTCTTCAATGGATCTGCACAGCGGAAAATGAGATCTGACGAGGTCTTCGAGCCAACACCACTTCAAGCCATCAATCTGAACCTGCTATCTGCCAAAAGCTACTAAACTGCACCTGAAAAATATAAGTTGATTGGGGTGAGATTACTAAATCTCAGTGAGTCCTCCTATCCTATGGGTCCACTCGGATCTACAGGGTACATGCATCAAAACCGAATCCACCATTGATTCGGGGTTATCCTCACATCCGGTACAAGTACGGAGAAAACAAGGAATCGTCCACCATAGGACTCATCATATCACAGGTATGTCACAAACAAGTATGCAAAACCCGTATCCATATACGGGGAATCAAGAAGTGTAATAAACCTCGGCTAGATTATGGAACGAACGCACCCTCGATGAGTCCACCCATGCCTAGTGTCAAGGGACTTGTACAAGCTCACTGCAAGATGGTTAAACGGGTTCGCACAAGCCTAAGTGGCCGCGAGATGACATTAGCCTAAATGGTGTCATTGTCCCATTAACCTCCTTTACGCAAGTGGGTTACGCCAAGTACAAACCGCCACCTTGACGCATGGTCCCACCGGGCGAAAGCCTAGTATTAGTCTACATGACTTTACTAGAGGTGAGTTACAATCATTATGTAATAGCCTACATGGCCACATAACCCCGCCATACCGAGCACGCAAGTGTGTCAATGTCAATGAGTATAAGCCCCTCACAGCACTCACGAGCACACTACAACGGTAGCTCAGGTGCGCGACCTCTGATCATAACATCGGACTATTCCACGGACCACATGATCCAGGATAATACCTTACATCATAGTAAGAGGTATATCCCAACCTAGCCTCCGGCCACTTCGATTCAAGCATACGTACACGCATCAAGTGTAATATCATAATACAAACCAATCCGAATGTTTAACCAAAACATTGGACATTAATATAGATCCATACTTATCTCATCAAGGTATTCAAAATCAATCACAATTGAATAGACAAGGATTTATGGAATAAACTTATCCAACATTATGTATAATATTCCACATAAACAAAATGAATGGAATTATCGGTAATGTATGTCATAAAACACCACACTGCAGACGTACATATGCATAATTCACAATTTCCGAATAATCAAATGGAAATACAAAACTTTAATGATTAACAGTGTCACATACCATCAACAGGTACACATAATCGAAATAGAGAGGAGTCCGGTTACGAATAAAAACCAGAACTGCACTCAAGGGGTAAGAAAACAGAATTCTACAATCAGCATCTTCCGCTTAGCGGCTCCTGTCCGCTTAGCGGATTCGCGATACTTTATTTTTCCACAAACAGTATCTTCCGCTTAGCGGCCTCACGTCCGCTTAGCCAATTCGCAATTTTCTGGAAAAATGTTCAGCCTCCGCTAAGCGGCCTTAGCCCGCTTAGCGGACCATAGCAGAACCAGAAAAATGCAGGACGCACCAGTTCCGCTATGGGTACTTTAACCCTTCTATCTCACCTGCATGTACGGAAGAACAACAAGTACAACATATTTGCAACATAAATATGGAGTATAAATCATCAAAGGCACATTAGCATCAATGATCATGGATTATCACTCAAAAATCCCTAAACCCCAACATGCAAATTACCACAAATTCCCCCAAGCCTCTAACTAAGGACTCACCATGGATTTAATGGGGGTTATGAGAATACTCTTGCTGCCATTGAACTCTCTCTTTGACCAACACTTCACCTCTAATATGATCAAACCCGTAACCACTCTTGTACTCACTTTCAGCATCAATCATCAATCTTCAAATGCGTTTATCTCCACCAATAAACAAGCTATGAATGCGAACCATAGGTGCAAATCGAAGAGAAATTCGTTAGCTTTCCAATGGGACCAGAATCGTTACGATCGGAGTTACGAGTTGGGAGATATACCTGATTTAGTGGAGGCTGCCATTGGAGTACGAAAATGGAACTTGGAGATGACATCCATGAGCTTCTCTTCTAAACTCCCTCCACTTTGGTTATAAAAATCTGTCTTAGAAACACTATAATGTCATGCTTATTTACTCTTATGCCATAAGTTCATGCAAGATGTGTTCAAAGTCCAATTTGTCCCCCAACTAAGACATAACTACAATCTTGCCATTGGTTGGTTTCTAACCAACATCTTTCTATTCCAACTAACCTTCTCTAAATTATCATTAATCCATTATTTCTCTCTTAACACTTCATAATTATATGAATAATCTTTCCTAGAATAATATGGGGTATTCCACTGAATGGTGTCAAAGCAGATACGATCAGTTGAACTTAATCGAAGAAAAACGTATGACTGCTCTATGCCATGGACAGTTATACCAAGGAAGGATGAAACAAGCCTTCAACGAAAAGGTTCGACCTCGTGAATTTCAAGAAGGCGACCTCGTGCTTAAAAAGATCTTGTCTTTTCAACCAGATTCTAGGGGCAAATGGTCTCCTAATTACGAAGGCCCGTATGTTGTCAAAAGAACATTTTCTGGCGGCGCCATGACTCTTGCAACCATGGATGGTGATGAACTCCTATATCCTGTGAATGCTGATGCAGTCAAGAAATACTTTGTCTAAAAAAGAAAAAAAACAGCTCGGTAAGTTGAAAACCCGCAAAGGGCGACTTAGGCAAAAATGAGCATCTCGGTGGACTGAAAACCCGAAAGGGCGGTCCAGGCAAAAATTAGAGACAATAAACATAAAAAAATTCATCCTGGTAGATTGAAAACCTGAAAGAGCAATCTAGGCAAAAATTAGGGATTTATGACAAAGTAACTGCATCAGTCTGTACTTCGTCACCTGAGGAGTCTTTTTCATCAAAGGATCTTCAATCAAATCATCGCCAATCTGAAGCGACAAGCACAGTTGGAACTCAAAGTTGTTAGGGGGAATGGTGGTTATTGCTTTCAATGTAGCCTTTTCCGCATATTTACCATTTCCAACTTTTGTAAATACTCTATGGAATCACGCCTTTAGCTGATTACCATCCTATTAAATAAATTTGAGCCTTGTGCCCATTTGTTTGCAATTCTTGATTTCTTCTAGCTTGCAAAATGACGCTTTAATTGTGTTATTCACTTTTGAAAAAAAAAAGAGAAAAAAAGTTTTAAATGAATTTACTTTTCTTTTTCAAAATAAAAGCGAAACTTTCCTTTGAGTGGTGAACAACCGAAGGAACATCAACAGCTATCTCCATAGGATGAATCAAAGATTATGATAGGAAAAGTTCTTCTATCCCCAGTGAAGAAGGTCTTTTATCCCCAGTGACGAAGATTTTCTATCTCCAGTGAAGAAATTCTTCCATCTCAATAAGAAAAGATGCTTATCTTCCTCAGAGAAGTTTAAAGCACGCAACACCATTGATCAACTGTATTATCTGCACCGTGTTGAAGAACATTTGCCAAGTATCTGGTTGTATTGCGACGTCGGTCCGTCTCCAGTATACACTTCTTTGTCCGTCAATTTCGTCAGTATGCATGCTACATTCATGACATTCATCATTCATACATATTTGCATCATTTATGCATTCTTGCATTTTTCAATGTTTGCTTTAAAATCACTTGTTCAGGATATATCTATCCCAAAAAAGAAAAAAAAGAAAAAAATAAGAAAAAAAGAAAAAAAAAGAAAAAAAGAAAAAAAAAAGAAAAAAAAAAGAAAAAAAGAAAAAAAAGAAAAAAAAGAAGAAAAAGAAAAAAGAAACAGGTATGGGCGTGTCATCTCTCCAAAAAGGTTGTCACCCATAAGCAAAAAGAACATATTCTTTCTCCAGTTCCCCACTGAGATCATTCCTCGTGGAAGAAGGTTTCTTCAGTCTTCTCCTCTCAAAACGAAAGAGAAAATCCCGTTGAGTTCATTCCTCATGGGTACAAAGTCTTGTTTGACCGTTTCTTTCCAATTCATTCTTGGTTAGAACCCTGTCTTTACCAAAGATTCAAGTTCTGATTCCTCAAACAGAGTCAAGAAAAGTTGAACCATAAACAATAGCCTCATCATCTAAGCAGTTTATGTCTCTTCCAAAAGACTTTTCCTCTCTAGGAAATCAATCATGAAGACCATGTGACAATCAGGGCCTTATTACTGTTCACAAGGCTGAATAACCAGTAATTTCCCTAGCAAAGTCTCCAGGATCATTTTATCACTCGGCTGATAATTGATTTTGTCTTCAGAACCGCTATCACGAGGCTGGTAGTCGGTAACCTTTCGTTCTGGTTATATTATTTAACAGGTCTATCACCATGCTGATAGTCGGTAATATTAACCGAACCTTTGAAACTCTTTTTACCATGTCAAGTCTATCACCATGCTGATAGTCGGTAATATAGTTTCATACCTTTCACCTTCGCATTATTAAACAAGTCTATCCCCATGCTGATAGTCGATAATGTCGATAGGTAAGCTTTTCTCACAAAGCTATCATTCCCCGGTGAAGCATACACTTGCTTTCCCGAAGAGAAAAACGGATTCTCTTCCTAAAACGGATTGAGACATCCTTCCCGATCTCTTGTCCCCAGTGGAGTCAGTTCTTGATATCCCCTTGGTAGAGATATCCTTGCATCATTCGCGATTTTGGTATCTTAGGTCCAAAATTTGCGTCTTCTGATATTTAAGTCTCTTCCACCCTATCAAAACAAAGATTTTCAATCTTCATATCTCAGGTTGAAGAAACTTAAATAGGGGCATCTGTCATACCCCAATTTTTGACCTAAGATACCACCTCATATCATCTGCATATGCATCATTTGCATCTCTAACAAATTGCATAGCTTGTGTTTGCTACTTGTGTCAGCAAGGTTTAATCAAGAAATTATTCATCAGTACAAGTAACAACCAATTAGGGTTTTGTTCTCCCTTCATCTCAAAGGAACTATCTTCATCAACAATCAACATTTGGTCCTCAAAGATTCATTTCAACAAGCTCAGAGACTTTGAATCAATCAGATTAGGGTTTTGACTAAAGATAGCATACCCCTGACTTTTGCTCAGGATTTGACCTAATGACTTGGGACATGACCTCAAGACCCCAAGTACATCATTTTGACCTAATCTATTGGCTCAAGACATCCCCTACACAGGGACTGATCAACAGTGAAATTTCAAATCACCAGATTAGGGTTTTGAACTATTAGGGACTGAAATCAGGGATCACATTTGGGAAACCCTAAAAAGCTCCAGGGGATCAGTCAAAGGTTTCAATCATCTTCAAATAATCCCTATGACAATATCCAAGGAAATTACATCTCAATTCAAGACCCACAGGCATCAATTTCATCAGGTCGACAATTAGGGTTTTTGACCTAATTCACCTGAACCACTGACTTTTTAATCAGAACATGGTGCCACAACTTAAATTATGGCTCAAGGTCCTCCAATAACTCAATGTGATCCATTCATACCACTCATTTGGTGAGGATAGCCTGGTTCATTTGAAATCTCCAAAAACGCGATTCGTTTGAAAAAGTCAACTGTACAAAATCACCATTGACTTTTGGGGAATTTTGGTCAACCATGACTTTTGAAGTTTTGAATCATAAATATATGATATATGAAGTCATTTGATCAAGAAAAATCAAGAAAATCAATCAAGAATCAAAAAGTCAAAAGTTTGACTTTCATACTTGGAAAATTTTCCAAGTGTTTTTCAATGATTTTTTCCAAACTTTGGAAGGGAATAACTCAAAATTTCACCTACAAACTGAAAAAAACTTCCAACATGAAAGTTGTAGATTTTGATCCAGTAAACAACTTTGTCACATAAAATGATTTTCCAAAAGATCAACCATTTAAGAGATATGGAGCTTCAAAGTTGGTATCTTTTGAAAATTTCACTTGAAATCTCATTTTTCTCAAAGTTCATGGATCTTTTTCACCCATTTCCTTAAAGGTCTTGAAGAAACTTTCAACTAGGGATTTGAAGTGCATAACATGAGCTTTCCAAAATGTCCAAGAGCATGAAAAAATATGGAGCATAGCTATGGTTTTGAATTTTGTCATTAGAGGTCATTATGCATGAAATTCCAAGCCATTTTCACTAAGTTTCAATACTATATGACCTATAATGCAAGTAATGATGCATCAATGCAATAATTGAGAGATATTTTCTGATTTGAAGATCAGAATGGAAGGAGATAAGAAGCTTGGAAATTTAACCATGGTTTAGTCACTTTAACCATTATGCATTAAATGTAAAGATTCCATTTTATCTCCAAATGCCAAATCACCATTCTTTGATCAACTTGCAAAGCTCTGCATTCAGAATCCTTAGCCTATAAATAGAGATCATTTCCACTCTTCAAATCACACCAAAACCTCATAATCATAGGTTTTCTCTCTTCTTTCTTAAGTTGCAAGTTTCATGAGTTTCAAAGAGGAAGAATTGCAATTTCCATCTCTTGCAATTTCTGAGCAAAGTGTTGCTTCTAACACTTCCTAAACATCATATGGAAGTTGTTTGATCCACTCACATACCCAAAAAACACCTAAATCTCAGAATCACTACCTCACTTCCCAAATATGCATAACACTAGCCTTATCATGCCAATTTTCATTCTAGCTCATTTCTGTCCAAGTTAATAATCCAAACACATCCCATATACCATATATGAGCTATCCCAATCATCATCCCTGACCTGTAACTCCAAAATCACCAAGCTTGATCCTCACTTGAGCTCTACTGCAGATCGGGTATCACCAATTGATCCAGAGGTTTTCAGTTCATTCCAAGCATCCAGACATGTTCCATAAGGTCCATTGAAGCTGTTCAGATCAAGCAACAACATCTGGAACCTCTCATTTGTAGAATTCGATTCTCAATTTGGCCGTTTTTGAAGGTAAGCCTCATGAACTTCAAACTCATACATACATGCATCATAAATGAAAAATTGAGTTGCCATCTTGTTTCTGCACTATCACTGATCAATAGCCCTCAATCAATTTCACAATTCATCAATCATACACGATTTCATGCTCAAATTCAGAATTAGGGTTCTTCGTGTTCATCACAAAATTGATCACCTTAGAGCAAAAATAAATGAATTATGAGGACACCATCATGATCCTCGTGAAAAAACGAGTGAGATAGACCCTTCACTTGATCAATTTGGTTCAGTTTTCAGAATTTTCAAAAATCAAATTAGGGTGTGTTCTTAGCGCCATTTTTTGCGAAGGAAATTTGAAAAATGAGTTTGTAATATAATCTGTTCATTGCAAATGTTAAACAGACCACGCGCGTGGTCCAGTTGGCTAAGTGTTTGAGTGGTAACCTCCAGGTCGTGGGTTCAACACCCTTAGGGACCAAAACCTCTTTTTTATCACTATTTTTCTTCATTTTTCTTCACAACTTCATCCATTAATTTAACCAATCAAAATTCATCATTTCCACTTCATTTTTGCACACTCTTTGTTTAATATATATATATTTTATGAACATCCAAAAAAATCACAAAAAAATATTTATTCAATACATTTTTTAATGGATTTAAAATGACATGTTTTTAAGTGTTTTTAAATATTTTAAAAATTGTTTTTTCATTTGATTTTTCAAAAATTAACAACTTGTAAATATTTTGTGATCAAAACCCTAATCATTTAGGTATTAATTAAGTATAATCTTTGCTTTTATCTTAATTAAATTGATTTCTTTCAAAATTTCAAACCATTTTAAAACAAACGATCATCGTTTTTCAAAACAAATCGCTTTCAAAACCATTTCTTTTTGGTTCTCCTTTCAAAAACTCTTGATTAAATCTTTTTGGATTGATCAATTGGTTTTCTAAAAATACCGGGGCATCCCTTATGGTATAAGTCCCATTCCTTTGTATAAATTTAGGTTTTTCATTGTATATACGCTTATCTTTTTATACCGCGATCCAAATTGATTTAAACCCTCGAGTAACAAGATCAAAATTAGGGTTTTTATTCAAAAATCAACCATGTTTTATGAAATAAAACATGGGCCTCCACATAGGTATAAGTCCCATTCCTTTGCATGAAATTAGGTATTTCATTGTACATACACCTTTTTGTACATACCTCGATCAATTTGGTTTTTAACTTCGAATAACAAATCAAAAATGAAGGTTTTCTTTAAATCTTCCCAAAAATACCATGGGCCTCCATGTAGGTATAAGTCCCAAAGCCCTCTTGTAAATATTTATTTACATAGCTTCTGAATAAACTCAATGGGCCTCTCCCCGAGTATAAGTCCCGAGCCCCCGTGCATACAAACGGATCATGCTTACAGGTATATTTCCTTCATAAACTCCATTATATACACATACCTTGTCATATATATGTAATTGTTCATACTTGTTCATGTTTGTCCATGTTTGTTCATACTTGTTCATGTGTTTGTTCATGTTATATATACTTGTTCAACTTAGTACAACACTAGGTTCCCCATAGCCTCCTATTGGGCTTCGTGCAAAGAATCTCCCTAGTTTAGGTTAGGACATAGAGTATGGTTTCCCGGTGAAATCGCTCTAAGAGCTCAAACCAACTATACCACGCCTCCTCTTGGGCTTCGTACAAACGACTTGTCCCTCCCATAGCCTCCTCTTGGGCTTACAATGCAAGGACCCTCGATTGTCCCTCCCATAGCCTCCTCTTGGGCTTACAATGCAAGGACCCTCGGATAGCCTCCTCTTGGGCTTCGTACAAGGACCCACGGGCTTCTTATAAGCATCCCCAATATCCAAATCAAATACCCTAGGAGATTAGACATTTATCATCTCCATGATAGGAGTATCTCTTCTATATCATCACAAACAATCAATCAATCAATCAATCAACTTAACTTTTTTGCCACAAGGCTGGCTAATCAATCAAACCTTTTTGCCACCATACTGGCTGATTAGTCAAAGTTTTTGTCACAAGGCTGACTTCATTGAAACTTTTGCCACAAGGCTGGCTGATTAATCAAAACTTTTTGTCACAAGGCTGACTTCATTGAAAGTTTTTGCCACAAGGTTGGCTAAAAAGCATCTTTATCATTCTAAGCACCATAAGTGGCATGGCCCAGGGCTTATAATGAAAAGATTTCAAACAAAAACAAACAGATGTATGTGATGATATAGATTAGATACATCGAACATTTAGATGACATTTGTCTCTTTTCTTTGCTTCCACTAGCATAAGTGGGAACTACGATTGCTCTGACTTTCTCAACATCCCTTTGAGAATACGTAGGCACAAGGTCGTATCCTTGGTGAGCAAAACTTCTCCCTCAAACCACTCAAACCTTAGCACCCGTAGACCCCGAGCTACAGATGCTCTGATTCCCTCTAAGGGATATGTATGCAGAGGATCGCGATGATCTTTGCGAGCATAATCAAACAAACACCCTAGGTCCCACCTATCTCAAAAGAACCTCTCCATAACATAGAATGAGAAAACATAGCAAAGAAACCTATAGAGTACTATAGATACGTTGGGTGCTAATACCTTCCCTTCGTATAACCAACCCTCTTACCCGGAATCTCTCCCCCACTTTTTAGGTTATTGCAACTTTTTTCCTTTTCCTACTTTGGAAACAATAAAAAGTTTGGTCGAAACAAAAGAAAAATCATTTTTTGAGCACTCGAGCCCAAAGAAGGCATCAGGTGTCTCATCCACAAAAAGATACGATTTTTCCCCGCGACAGCAGCACTAGTTTATAGTCGGTAGCTCGAGAAAACTAATCTAAAATAAACTGGAAATCCTAAAATTAGAAAGCGATAAATGTCTGAAAATTAGAAAGCATAGAAATCCAAAATTAGAAAGAAATAAAAATGTGTTTCCTCCCCACACTTAAATGAAACAGTGTCTACATTATTCAAAAGACAGGGTTGGAAAGAGATATTAAATGAAATTAGCTAATACGATTGTCCGTGTGAGGCTGAATGGGTCTTGGCATTGAATATATATGCTGAAAAATCTGATCAAATTGCTCCGCTACCATATCCATAAATCCATGAAAGCCCAAATGCAAGGTAGTGAGATCTCCTCTAAGTTGTGCGACAAATGTCTGAAGATTGTAAATGTCAGTCGCATAGTCATGAGAAGGAGGTATTGGGGTAGCAGAGGCAATTGAATTAGCCTCAGAGAGATAGACAAGGTAAATGTCATAGATTTGGGGTGTACTAGGTGGGGATGGTGATTCATTTTGACCTTCAAGATCATAAATCCAGTTGTCTCTATTGTGTACACTAGTTTTCTCATGGTTAGGCAAGGTAAAAAGGTGGACAACTTCGTTGTTAATTAGACACTCAAAAGGTCTTAGGCCTAGGTTTCTAATGAAACCACAATTGAAGCAAAAACGGGTGTGCATAGGTCGGATCCCACCTAATGGTTTACTCTTGACCATTTCTCAACCAATCCCATGGCCTTCTTATGCACCACCGAATTGACAAAACTGCCCTCGTGCTTCCGTAGATGCATCTCCGAAAGCACCCATTTTTTTTTAAAAAAAATTGGTTTTTTCCGTAGATGCATCTACGAAACCCCATAAAACATAGTGAAACGTGAGATTTTCCCAATTAATTGGGAAAATCAGAATGTTCCGTAGACACATCTACGGAAGATTTCATGAACTTAATTAATTTGAAATTTTCCCAATATATTGAGAAATTAATTTGGGATTTTCCTAATTAATTCGGAAAATCCCAAATTTCACTATGTTTTAACGATTCCGTAGATGTCATCACATTTAATTAATTTAAGATTTTCCCAATTAATTGGGAAAATCTCCAATTAAATTACACATTAATTGAGAAAATCCCAAATTCTCAAATAATTGGAAAAAATCATCCGTAGCTACATCTACGGAAAGGTTTGATGGGGTTTTATTAATTGGGAAAATCCCAAATTCTCAAAATATGGGGTACTTCCGGATGTGCATCAACAAAAGCTGGGGACAAAAATGGAATTTTGTATGGTGTTTAAGAGATCCATGGGTTGGTTGAGAAATCCTCTTACTCTTATTCAGCTGATATATAAGACCGATTGCATTAGCAATCATGGTGACTATCCCTCATATAATGATAGGTCCATGGGTAGCTTTCGCAATCTGATCCATATTAACATAAATGTAGTAGCAGTAACATGTCTATATTGTGAAGCACAGTACATGATAAAAAGTTCGTCCTTGGACACAGAGGTGATGAGCCAAAAAGGGTATGAGCTAAGATTTTGTGGAAATAGAGGATAGCAGGGTTATGGATATTCTCATAGTACATAGTATCAGGCTCAGGGTGGTTATTTTCGGTGAGGCTACCCCAAAAGTAATCTAAATTAAGGTTAAGCAGAGGGTCTTCTTGGGTAATAATATTGACACCAAGGCCATTGGGGAAACCTAAAATTTCAGTCATTTCACGGTGTGTTAAACAGTGATCCAAACTAAACATCCTAAAAAGGATTAACTCTCGGTTAAATCTCAACCCATAAATAGGTTCACAGAAAAGCGAGCTCAGGAATTCTAATGTTAACCTACGGTGAAAACTATATCTTTTTCTAACAACAAAATTAGGCCATCCTACTTAGTTCAGTAAGTACATGACACTATCTCAAATACCTAGGTTAGTCATGGTGGGTCCATCGGGGTAAATGGTTAATCCTATTTTTCTCTGAGCCAAATCTTCGAAACGCATCCTCTGGGCTCTGCCTCTAAAGACGACATCCATAGTATCTTCTTTATTCATAGTGAGATTTAGTAGAAACTAGTTAGCCTGGAAGTAAGTACATATAAGTCAAGTTAGTAGTGGTTAATTCGAAGGATTAAACGCATGATATTTGTAGAAGAGAAAAATTAAATTATAAAACCAAAAATAAATAAAAGATAAACGTGCGAGTTTTCTCCCACAAAGCGCTTCATTTTATGTTGGGAGCTCAACATTAATGGAAAGAACTAGTTGTTCAGCTGAGCAGGCAGCTCTGTTAATTTGTAGGCAAAATAGTAATCTCTATTTTTTTATATTATGATAGTGTTTAAGTAGCTGCCCGTTCACTATGAATGTATCTCTTGATTTACTTTTAATTTCAATGGCTCCGCTCTGAAATACCTTGGTGACCTTAAAAGTTCCATACCGTCGAGAAAGAAGTTTTCCTAAAAAGAGTCTTAAGCGATAATTAAAAAGGAGTATGTCGCCTTCGAACAAGAAATCCTCAATCGTAAACACCTGTTATGCATGAGATGTATGGGATGCATGATATGAATGCAATGCCATGTTCATTCACTTTCCAAGGGATCCTCGTGTTTTGATTATTTAGCAAGAGATGGAAGAGCTCTGCACGAGGCTTAAAGATATGATTCCTTGAAAATGGAAGGAATAGTTATTTTTTATACATCATTTTTTTCAAAAATAAATATGCAATGATGAAAAATGATGGGAACCAATGTCTCCACAATACTGAATATAGTTGCACTGCCTCAACATCACACGACCCAGGTTCAAAGGTTCGACGCCGTTTTGATACACCCCGTAGAACACGGAACATAATGTCACCAACAAACCAGAACCATAGTCACCATCGGAACCAGAAACGGAACATAGTCACCAAGCGAGCAAGAACCATAGTCACCAACAGTGTACCTGTAAAAATGATTCAATCCCGCCCCACTCATGTGTGAAATCTAGGCCAAGGTAGGTCAAAAGGTCAACAGAGGATTGAACATAGGCGCAATCATACGATATTTCCTCATCCAACCAAGCTCTACCCGTGGTTACATGATCAGAGTAATTAGACATACGTCTTCTATCCGTCATGGCCACTCTATTCCTAGTTCCTAAGGTATCAGTCATGACCTGTGTATTGGGTCTTTTGCCTCTTGTAACACCCAACCCACCAATGGAAATCCAGACAGGCCAAAATATGATGCAAAAAAATAAAAGCGCAGATAGAATGCAATGCAAATAGGTAAATATGCAAAGCAGTAAAACACCCAAACATAAACACAAAAGCGCTAGGATCGACTCGCATAGTGAACAAACCTGCAATAGTTTGACGGTCCCCAGCAGAGTCGCCAGTTGTCGCTACAGCGAAAATCAATAGAGTCCCACTAACATATTTATCCTAAGAGGAAAGGAATGCCAGCAAACCACTAAACAAGGTGCAATGGTCTCACGACCAAAGAAGAGGGTAAGGGAGTCGGTTACGCGAGGGGAAGGTGCTAGCACCCCTGACGTCCTCCGTACTCGATGGGATCCACGCTTGTGTCTAAACTATGGGTGTATAAAGAAAACTATGACTAATCTGAACTAAAATGCATGCAAAATGTAGGGAAAATAAAGAGTTGTACTCGCACGGGTCCTACCCTGCTGCCTACGTACCATTTTTGAGGAATCAGAGGTATCGTAGCTCGGCTAACTAATTTCTGTTTGTTTTGTGTTTTTTAGGTGAACAAGTTACATTCACACTCCGCTGCTCGACCTTTAGAGCCTTATGTTGGGAATGGAGCGAAAATAACAAGCTCTTAAGAAAAGAAAATCAAAGAGTTTGGTTTGTGTTTTAATAAATACATGAGGAAAGCCTAAGCTAAGGGGGGAAAGCTTGCTACCTATGTTGTCATACAAAAGGGTGAAAGACTAAGCTAAACTAACAACTTACGGGGGAAAAAGAAAAAACAAACAAGAATATCAAACAAACGAGCTCGGCTCGTGCACACACACCTACAGGCGCAGGCCTTGTAGTAGAAAAGTGGTCCCGCCATAGCCAAGGGGAGCGTATCACCCGAGTCAACCAAGCATTAGACCGAGGTTTTGTGAATCTTTAATCGCGTCATTGTATTACCGGGGCAAAGAGGAGCAGAGGGAAATCGATGCGCGCGTACATCGAGCGTTAACGTCGGACGACGTGAGCTAAGAAATGTAAGGGAACATGAAATCCAGACAATACAGATATAAAAGTAACGCGCGCGTCTCCTGATCGAAAAAGTGTGTGAAGGAGAGATAATATTGTGTCCCGCAAATAAAGCGGAACACGAGTGAGGAAGCGCCAACCAGAAGATACCTTCGAAATGCCTCGCATACTAGCACACAAGTTAGAGATAACAAAGTACCGTAATCGGAATTGCGTTGTTGTGTTACAAATTAAACCGATAATGAATGACGAAGTAGAAAATGAAAATACGACGAAAGCAAATCAAAATCCAAATGGGACAGCAACAATGCACATAAGAAAATATATACAAAACAATGTCGAAGCCAACAACAAGCATCCACAAGTAGGCAAGACACAATTAGAAACAAAATATATGATTATTTTAGCAAAAATTGAACAATTAACACAACTTCTACGCATGAATAAAATGAAAACAAAGAAGAAAGATGGAATAGCACTCAAATATCAAGCAAATACGTACACAAGTATTATAGAAACCAAAGCAAATATTTACAAGTCAAATGGTACACCGAAACGGCGAAATCGGGTAAAAACGATAAAAACTAAAGTTGTCGGAATTAAACCAAAATTTTATGGTAAGCTATAAACGTGCCAAAGGATTCAAATATGCAATCGGAAATTATTAAATTGGCTCGGAAGCACGGGACAGAATCGAAAACAGTACAAAACCAAAAACGGTAAAAAAAGTCGGTCGAAACCGGAAATAAACCTCACCAACAGCTCATGAAATATTATTCTACTTGAGAAACATTATTCATACGCGAAAAAACTCAAAGCGATTTGAAAGTTAAGATGTTTTAAAACAAAGCCGAGAAGAAGCATGTGTTTGGAAAATGCGGTAAAAAGTGAGAAAGCAAGGCATGGCAGAAAGTTACAGCACTTAGAGTCATTTATTAGCATACTAACAAGTTCTTTTACCACCTTAAATCAACATCCAAACAATATTCAAAGCACACAACACTTAACTTTCAAATTTTATGTTTTTCATGAGTCAAAAATAGTGAAATGCAACACACATGCCAAGTCAAAAATGCTGCACTATAATGCTACTAAAACAGCCCCAAAACTCACTAAAATCACACATAAACTCAAGGCAAAAGGTTCATGGCATATTGCAGAACATAGCACACAATTGGCAAATTGAACTTAGCATGAAACATGATTTTCAAGTAGCACCAAACACCAAATTCTCAACATTATATCAAGTTCGTGCATCAAGTTTTATGTCAAGTTTATGCACCAATTTTCACCATCAAAGTAACTCAACAAATGGATGTAAGGATTAACAAGTAACATGAATATGGTTTCACAAAATTCAAGCACCAAGAAATATCAACAAAGTTCATTTTCATGTCATATTGCAACTAAAGAATCAACAAATGTTAACAAAAGCTCATGTTTAAAAATTAGCAAACAAATTTTAAGCCTAACATCAACAACAATAACCAAATTCAATAAGCTATGTTAGAAGGAGAGCAAAAGTAAGAGTTGGCTTTAGAGTTAGAGAATAAACTACAAGTAAATAGTGCTATCACAAGTTAGTAGACAAATAAGCCAAGAAAACATGGAGTTAGCATAAGCTAAACTTAGTGAATCAATGACAAAGTAACACAATTACAAGCAAAAAGTCATAACATGTACATGTTGCAAAAGTGAAGATTTAACAATGATACACAACTAGAAATTGCCCTGAATGAATTAACAAAATTATCGGGACCTATACACACGCAAACGGTTTCAAAAAATGCGGTCGACTCGGTCAAGTTTCACCCGAAAAGTCAAAATCCGAAACTGCTACAGAAGCAGAAAAATCGGGTGAAAATTGTCCGTATTGAAAACCCGGTCGCGTGGAGATCTTTGGAACGATGAAGATAATCGGCTTTCATTAATCTTTTGCGTTAAAACAATTTACGGTTAAGAAGTTATAGCAAAAACAAGAATTATGCCACTTTGTGAGTTCACACAAGCATTTGAACAAACACTTGACATGTACATTTTCACCAAGCAATTTCTCTAACAATCAACATAGCAACAACAACATTATCATTACCTAATCGATTTTCAAGAATCAAGCATATCAAATAATAAATCGAATTCAACAACAATCAACATCATCATCATCATCAATTAATCACAACAACATGCGTATTCAACAATTAAGGATTGAAATTACCGTGTCGACGAAATCAAACGAACTCGAACTCGAACACGAAAAGTGAATCCGTGCCAAGAGAGGGAAGGAGGCGCGCTACACCATGGGGAAGAGAGAGATCGCGAGACTTCGATGATCAGAGATTAGAAGAGATCTTGTGCTTTGATTATTGATGAAGATGTTTTGTGTTCTTGAGTTTTTGTATGAAGTTGTTGAATGTTCTTGAGGAAATATGAGTTTGATTCAAGAGAGAAGGGAGAGATTTTGGAAATTTGTTTGTGAAGAGAGAGAATGAAATGTCGTGAATGAATGAAAATTGGAGCAAAATGAAATATATATATATATATATATATAATGTGAGCGCGAATTGTCCGAAATACCCTTAATGTATCTCTTTTAAGCCCGTTTTCGAGGAAATACGATTCGATGCGAAATTCGGAAACGAAACCAACGTCCACTCAAAGATGACCAAATTTGTGACTCGTAGCCTCGAGAATCGTCTCAATACGATAAGTGGTCAAAAAGTTATGCGCGTTTGAATGACAAGAAACGTCGGTTCATCTGGCGCGACTGTGCAGAATTTCGTGAGTACCGCTCAAAGAACGTTATAAAACTCAATCTTCGGCTCAAAATCTGAACACACGTATTTGACAAAGAATCGTAGCTAACGAAATATTAGAGAGAATGCCTCTGGAATGAGCTTCATATGATAAAAATTGAAGAAGTTATGAATTTTCAAACTTGCCGCGACACACTTGAAAACACACTTTTCACTGAAAAATCACGACGCTCTTCAAAATTCTGGGAATTTTCGGTGCATAATTGATCTTCGGCCCGAACATATGAAATGTCAAAAGTAATGAGACGAAGCTACAGTTAAAAAATGAACCGAATCGTGCGAGCAGATTGCGATATATGAATTTTTAGCATCCAAAAACCTGCGATTCAGCACCATTTTTCACTGTGAAATTTCAGGTAAATCGTGCATTCGGAAGCCTTCTTCAAAGAATAAATTGTCAAGCCCAATAAACCAAACAGAGTAGATCACACTATGGAACTTTTGGCATCAGCCTTGCTTCAGGATGGTAAACCAATCGGGAAATATGAATTTTTAAGCATCTGAGCGACTACAGCGCAGTACACCTGAAGTTTCAAAAACAAATAATTTTCGCCACTTTCCTTTAAGAATCAGCTTTAGTCTTGAACACAAAAGATATAGAAAATGTCGAAACAGTCCCAGTTGCGCGGGAATCAGGCTCATATCACCTTACAAACGAGACTTGCGAATTTTTATATTTTCCCTCTATAAACACTATGCCAAATTTGTCTTTTAGCGGCACCCCTACTAAAGCGTTTTTTTGGAGAAAGCGCTGGCATAGGTTTCGCTAAAAACAAAATAAAAAAACACGCAAAAAAAGCGCTCTTAAAGGGGGGGGGGGGTACGAAAGCACTTTCTAAAAGCGCTCTTATAGGGGGGTACGAAAGCGCTTTCAAAAAGCGCTCTTATAGGGGGGTACGAAAGCGCTTTCAAAAAGCGCTCTTATAGGTGGCTTATGAAAGCGCTTTCAGAAGCGCTCTTAAAGGGGGGGGTACGAAAGCGCTTTTACCCTAAAAAGCGCTGGTAAAGGCAGGGCTACCAGAGCGCTTTCTAAAAGCGCTTTCATATCTGTTTCGTCAATTAAAATTTTTAAAATCCAAATAATAGCTGTTTCATAATCCCTAATTTTCTTTCACTGCCATCGCTGCCCAGAACGAAGAAACACTGCCATCTACGAAGAACTCCATAGAAACTCCATAGAAACGCTGCCATCAATTAAGAGAAGACGAAGACGAAGCTAGAACGAATACGAATTCGAGAAGACCGTATCTCATCCTCAAAACCACCCAGAAAAACAAATACGAAGAGAAGACGAAGCTAGAACGAAGAACAACCCTTGCCTAGAAAACGAAGACGAAGGTACACGATTTATTGGTTATTCGCGGTATCGCCAATATGTTTTCTTGTGATTTTGTAGTTTTCTCTAGGAATGTGTAACTGTAAAGAATTTGGTTGTGTTTGTGTTCTCCTTAATATTGTTTGTGTTTGTGATTTTTTTACAGTTAATATTGTAGTTTTCTCTTGAATTTGATTATATAAATCCTTATGATTCCACATCGCGAATAAACAAAGTGCTTTTTCCTGAGTATATTATATTAGGTGTTCTCTTCTGCTTCTATGTTGTAACTGGGCATTGGATAATGGCACTGTTTTTGACATTTGAAAGATGAATGCAATCGTTTTCTATGCTAATACTCACATTAGCATAGTTATGTGTCGGGTTTGAGTATAACTATTGGTGGTTCTTTTTGCTAAGTGTTTGATAATCCATATATTGTATTAGATTGGGTTTGAATGATATTGTGCTTCTCTTTGAGTCTTGGTTTTGGTTCATGTTCATGCCTGCCCGAGTTCGTTGTGTAAGACATGTTTGAAGTGAACTTAAGTATGCGTTAATAGGTTGGTGTAGTGGCTTCCCGGTTTCTAAGTTAATTGATTCAAAGGTGGTTGGAATTGATCTCATGTTTTGAAGTGGAATTAAGTCATATTTTGTATTGATATTATTTGATTTTGATTCTAAAGACATCGTTGAGCTTTGATATTTGAATATGCATGATTTTGGTTGCTCGATAGATCTTTTGGCTCTGGTTGAGTTTACTTTCTTTCATCTTGAACTTGTTTGAAGTAAATTTTGAGAGCCAATTTATACGTATATCATGGCTGTCCGGGATGTTGGTTTAGGGATTTAAAACTTGTTTTGAACCCAATTTCTCATGGTACAATGTGACTTCTTGCATCTTGTTTCATTTTTGGTTTGAAAATTGTGTTAGTTTGTGAGTTTACTTGAATTTGAATGCATTTGACATAATGATACAATGCTGATTTTTTTAAGCTATGGATTATGACCTAATTTTTATACTCTTCAATTAAGTTTTTTATTTTATATTTTTTAGGAATATCTTTGCTAGATAGGGGTTACTTGTGAAGAGTGAAAGTTTGATCTCATTCAAGAATCTTACATTGTGTGGGTCTAGAAGTTGCCTACTACTATACAGGTAATTAATTGTTCCCTCTCGCCAAAGTAATATGTTGCGTTTTATTGCTTCTGATTCATTCCGTGTATCCTTTGCGTTTTGACAGAAACGCATTATACCGTTCTGTTCCTTAATAATTAGTTGTTTTTGTTTAGCTTAATTAATTAAGACATGAGTGTAATACTCATTATTCCGACATGTGGAATATTCTCTGATTTTTAAGTGATGAACTTACTAACTTTGTAAATTTTAGATTATATTAAGTAATACTCATTATTCCGACATGTGGAATATTCTTGATGTCAATTTCGTTAATCGTTAAGTGATGAACTTACTAACTTTGTGAATTGAATTCGCCATAGGGGTTACTTGTGAAGAGTGAAAGTTTGACCGTTTTTGTTTAGCTTAATTAAGACATGGATAAGACATGGATGAATTCAAACCGATTGTCGAAAGAGTACGAGAAAGGGGTATGGGAATTCGTTGAGTTTGCGGCTGCGCACTCCGAAGACCCGCTTCGAATGCCGTGTCCTTGCTTGGGTTGCTGTTATGGGGGTAAGGTTGACGGGAATAAGTTGGCATCCCATTTACTACGGTTTGGAATTGATAGAAGTTATACATGTTGAACAATGCATGGTGAGAAAAGTAACGGGAATGCTGAGTCGAGGTGTAATAGGAAGTATGCTTCAAACGACGATTGCACAGACACATACGATTGCGATCGAGTCGAAGAGATTGCAGAAGCGCTTGAAGAAGATCTTGAGGATTGTCCCAAAATGTTTGAGAGGTTGGTAAGCGATGCAGAGAAACCGTTGTATGATGGTTGTTCAAAATTCACAAGATTGTCTGCGGTGTTAAAGTTGTACAACTTAAAGGCGGATAATGGATGGTCGGATAAAAGTTTCACAGAGTTATTAGCCCTTATGAAAGATATGCTACCAAAGGATAATGTTCTTCCCAATCGAACGTATGAAGCCAAAAAGATGTTGTCCTCTATTGGCATGAGCTATGATAAGATACATGCATGTCCAACCGATTGCGTTTTGTTTCGAAACGAGTATGCAGCGTTGAATGAGTGTCCTAAATGTGGTGCCCCTCGATATAAAAAAGTTGTCTCCTGCTAAAGTCTTATGGTATTTTCCTATAATTCCGAGATTTAGACGCATGTATCGTAGTGAGACCGATTCAAGACACTTGACTTGGCATGCAGATGAAAGAATTATTGATGGAAAGTTGCGACATCCGGCAGACTCACCACAATGGATGAAAGTTGATACTGATTATCCTGAATTTGGAAAAGAAGCAAGAAACCTTTGGTTGTCATTGTTTACTGATGGAATGAACCCGCATGGTATTCAAAGTATCTGCATAGCACATGGCCTGTGATTCTTATGATTTATAACCTACCTCCGTGGCTATGTATGAAGCGTAAGTACATGATGTTATCTATGCTAATTTCTGGGCCTAAACAACCAGGGAATGACATAGACGTATACTTGGCACCCTTAATCGAAGATTTAAAGTTTTTGTGGGAGAACGGTGTGGAGGTTTACGATGGGTATAGGAAGGAAAGTTTCAACTTGAGGGCGATGTTGTTTGGAACAATTAATGATTTTCCAGCATACGGAAATCTATCCGGGTACAGCAATAAAGGTCAAAAGGCGTGTCCTGTTTGTGAAGATGAAACCGATACGACACGATTGGAGCTTTGTCAGAAGAATGTCTTTCTCGGCCATCGTAGATTCTTAAATTCTAATCATCACTACCGTGGGTGGAGAAAAGAATTCAATGGAAAGGCCGAACATCGTACAGCCCCGCCTTTTTTGTCAGGTGATCGAATTTTTGAAAAGGTGAAAGATATGAGCACTCAGTTTGGCAAGCCTTTTGCACATTCACTTGTCAAGGGTGGGTGGAAGAAGAAGTCAATTTTTTTTGAACTTCCATATTGGAAGTTGTTGTACGTAAGACATTTCCTGGATGTTATGCATATTGAAAAAAATGTATTTGACAGCGTCATAGGTACGTTACTCAATATACAAGAAAGTCTAAGGATGACCTTAACATAAGGAAGGACATGGTAAACATGGGAATGAGAACTGAATTGGGACCCGTGACGAAAGGAAGATGAACATATCTGCCACCTGCTGTTTACACTCTATCTAGAAAGGAGAAGAAGACATTGTGTAAGTTCCTCAGTGAAGTTAAAGTTCCAGAAGGCTACTCTTCAGATATTAGAAGACTTGTGTCCATGAAAGACCTCAAGTTAAAGAGTTTGAAGACGCATGATTGCCATGTTATAATGGAACATTTTTTTACCAATAGGTATACGTTCTATTCTGCCAGAAAAAGTAAGAAGCGCAATAACTAAGCTGTGTTTCTTCTTCAGGTCAATTTGCAGTAAGGTGGTCGATCCCGCGATCTTACCAACATTGGAAAAAGAGATAGTTGTTACTTTATGTGATCTTGAAATGTATTTTCCTCCCTCGTTTTTTGACATAATGGTTCATCTAGTCGTTCATCTTGTGAAAGAGACACAATTGTGCAGACCAGCTTATATGAGATGGATGTACCCTGTTGAAGCAATGCACATATCAAGTGCGAATGACTTAAATTGTGGCACTGATATGATGTAATTACAATGAGGAACGGAAAGAAACACAGAAAAATAAAATCCTTAGTAGCAAAGAGAAAGTAAACAGAAATAATTTAGTAGGCAAATCTTCTCTTAGACTTTGTCATTGCAAAATTCTATCTTATAATCAAATATTATTCAAACTTAAAATGATTCAAATCACATATAAGATATAATAAGACTGAAGAATGGAAAGTGAGAAAAAAGAACCAAAATTTTTCAAAATTAAATACTTTTCTTATTCTTCCTTTTACTAAAGCAAGAAGAAATAAACTCCTTTAACTATATCAAGAAGAAAAAAATTCAACATAAAAAATTTAAAAAAAATTAGAATTAAGATCTTATATATGTTTTTTTATTAAATGAATAAATATATTTAAAATGTTGAAAATAGAATGATGAAAATAAATATATAAAAAAGATAGTTATTATCAATATATTAATATAAATTAACTTTATAATTTATAAATAATATTTAATTATATATAATATTATTTCTTATATTTAAAATAGTCTCAAATAAATTTCATATTTTAAAATTTAGTATACAAATATAATGGCTAGAGATATACTTACATAAGATGTCATTTTTCACGAATTTCTTCAGTACTAAAGATGCAATAGAAACAACAAAACGAATCTCCATTATCTTTTCTCCTCAGTCACATAAAATTAGTTATATTCATACTAACTAACAAAAGAAAATAAATAATTAAAGTTAGAAAAAATTATAAACAAATGTTATATAGATTATGGAATCAATGATCAAAAGATTGCTGCTAGAAAGTGATTACAAATCAAAATTAAAATTTCTATTAAACATAGTACATATGCACAACAGTGATCATGATTGGATGGATCTTTCTTAAAAGATAAAATTTGTAGTTTAAAAGAGAAATGAAAAAAAATGAGGTTGGAGATCATTCTTTAAGGTATTTATAATGAATGTATAGAATTCAAATAGGAGGTGATTAGAAAGTTTTTTTTTACAACACCTTTAATGAATTGTTAGATGGATAAAATAACTGAAAAATTAATGAATAGAAGGTTATGAAATATAAATAAATGATTATAATTAGAATTAAAGTTAAAATTTAAGGTTATGGAATATTAAGAAATGGTTATAAATTTATAATATTTCAAACCAACATACAATTAATGAGTTGATATTTTTGTTTATTTTCTTTAAAAAACAAAAAAAAGTCATTATTAGAAATAAGATAAGTAATATAAAAAAATTAATAACATTCCATATATTGATATCATCAAGTTAAATTCAATAAAAACAATTAATTTAGTGTAAATATTATAATATATTTAAAGAAAAATATTATTATATTTAAAAAATAACACAAATATTTGTTTACAACACTTGTGCACAAATACCAGTTATAAAAATATAACATAGTTAAATATGTAACGCTTAACTACTTAAAGATGGGCTTAATGTAAAAATTAAATACACTTATAAGTTAACAAAAAAATGTTAAAGAATTGAATTATAAAAATAATAATTTAAAAATAGAACTAACCATTAAGTTATATGATAGTTTAAAGTTTATAAGCATTTTTTAATACTTTAATAATATAAACCCAAAATATTTTTTTTTTAAAAAATTTATATAAATTTTTTTTAAATAAATATTTACTTTCTATTAAATCAATTTTTTATATTTTAAATTTAATTATGATAAATTATAAAATATTTCAACTTATTTATTTTTTTATGAGTAGTAACTTTTAACGCATTTATTTTATATTTTAATGTTTATATATTAGCATCAATATAGTGTATTAGTTACAATTTTAGTATTTATTAAAATAAAAATTAAATAAACTATGATTTAAGAATTAAATTTAAAATTTTTTAATAAATATTTTTATTTGAAGTTGAATATTAATTATTATTATTATTTATTTTTAATATAGGGGCAAAACAGTAAAAATATTATTAGGGTTTTTAGCTTAGAGTTGCTACCAAGGTGACATGTGGTTATGGTTGTCGTCATGACAACCTTAGATTTATATTAAGTAGATAGATTATATATTCTAATAATTATCTTCATACGTAAAAAGTTAGAGATCTAACTACTCCTTACCACTTAGAAGAAGAATCATTTGTTTATTCTCGCTGTATCAAAACTTACAATGAGTCTTTATACATTAGAAATGTGGACCTATAATTGCATGATTAATAAAAGATAGTTGAGTGTACATTCAAAAGACACGAGAGGCAACCTATAATTATTAATTTATTAACCATAGTCATTGTACATTCAAAAAAATTACTACGTCAACCTCACGGAATCCACTTAATTAGTAAAGTTAATTGCTAGCTGGACAACCAATCGTTGATTAAATCCCACATTGATTGCAATAATACAAATTCTTGTTGGAGGCATCTATTTGGCTACTGGCTAGTACGTGTTTGTCACTTTTCACACAAATGTTATCTTTAGTATAATTGGTCTAGCATGTCAATTTACCATGGAATTGAATCTATTCATTTAAATTAAACTAATCTTAATATACTAGCATTGAAATTAAAGAGAGAATAAGGTATGGTACCCACGTTCATCATAACCTTTTTCCATAAAAAAATAAGCATAGTTTCATCATCACTAACGTCACTTAGAGATGATAATATAGTAGCATTATAAATTTTAGGGAAATGCTAATTATTGCCCCCCAGGCAATGATTAAGCATTCTAAAATAGTAAATTTATCTCAGTAATTTGCATATTTAATATCTTGAAAATTGAAATATTAAATTTTCTATAAAATTTTTTTTTTGAAATACTTAATTTAACCATTGTTCTGAGAACACTAGTTAGCGAAACCCTAAATTTTATAATCTAAGTTTCCTTTTAAGAACTGTCATTGTTTAAGCACATCCCACAAATGGTAACATCTTTTCTAATTTGGTTTTTTAAAATATAATTAATCCTGTATCAACAGTATTATTATTTCACTAACTTTTAATCAATATTATGAGAGAGAGTACTATATTAGAAAACTATACAATACTTTTCATAAAATTATAGTGAAATAACGTTGGAAAGATATAAGGGAATTATTAAAAAATAATTTTGCAAACAGAATTATTACATTAAGCCTATATAAATCAGTAGTTTTATGATATTTTGTCAATTTTAGGGAATTGATAATCCATTTTGAATGGTGAAAAGATATCTTATGAAAATTTGAAATTGCTCATTTGATTGAAAAAATATATTTCCGAAACAATTTCATACACACCCCATGTATTTCTCAGTAAAACATATTTTTTTGACAAAAATTGTTTTAGAGATGCGTCTCTATATTCACACCAAACATAATTAAAAAGTGCATCTCCAGAATTGCACCATACAGTAATTTTTACCTTTGAGTTAGAGATGCTATGATGAATTAGACCATATATAATTTATTTTTATATAAATTAAACCACACATTTTCAGAATAATATATATATATATATATATATATATATATATATATATATATATATATATATATATATATATATATATATATATATATATATATACCACTATGTATGATGGGCTCTAGCCTCCCTGTTCCTACACTACCTCCTATACTGTAGTGTCTCCCGTACTTCTCCATCATGACATCTAGAATGTCCCTCACTTCATAACCATCAAGAAAGAGTCCTCTGTCTATACTTGTCTGCCCAATCTCCATAATACAATGACATTTAGGTGTTGCACCCCAAAATTTGCCCTTTTTATTTGAGCTATAAGTTATGGATGGCGTTTATTTCGTCAGTCGAAAATCGAAGAAAAATAATAAAGAGTTCTCGTGGTTTCAAGGAAATGCGGTGAGAAATTCTGTTTCACTACAACACGCTAGGGCTTCTAAAGCGCTTTTTTTTGCCTTTAACAGCGCTTTAAAGCGCTCTCAAAGCCAGCGCTGGCGTAGGTAACTAAAGCGCTTTTAAAGCGCTCTGGTAGACCCTCCTATAAGAGCGTTTTTTACAGAAAAAGCGCTCTGGTAGACCCCCCTATAAGAGCGCTTTTTCTGGAAAAAGCGCTCTGGTAGACCCCCTATAAGAGCGCTTTTGCTGGAAAAAGCGCTCTGGTAGCCCCCCTACTAGAGCGCTTTTCCAAAAGCGCTTTGGTAGGTTGCGTATTTTTTTCTTCTTATTTTTAATCTTTGGCAGCGCTTTTTGTAACAAAGCGCTTTCGTATGTGGACCCTTAAGAGCGCTTTTTAAAAGCGCTGTCGTTGCTAAATGAGATATTTTAAAGTGCAACCTATAATTTCAGCCTCCCAGATCGACCTGTAATATATTTTCAACCTGTAATATTTTCGACCTGTAATATATTTTCGACGATATATTTTCAACCATAGGTAGGTCTATATATATACTAATATAATACCATTATAATATCCAAAATTATATATATACATCATTATGTCAATCAAACTAAATCTCTAACATCAACAATATTATACTTCAAATATTAATTGGCAACAATATGAACAAAGTTAGTAACCATATATCCTAGAGTACTATAATATTCTCTTCAAATCGACACAAATCCTACTACATGAATAGCTGATGAATATAAAATTGACACAATTCTTCTTTGATTTCTTCCAACTTAAGTCTCGTGTAAGTAGCAGCACGGAATTCGTCAAAGTACTACAGAATAAAAACATAATATGAATGATTTAGTTAAATGTAATAAATTATAAGAAGTTATCTAATTAAGTTATAAATCCATACCGTGATTGGAATCTCTAATTGATTCATTTGAAGGATTTCTTTCATAAACCTCAAAACAAAGTATCCGCAGTCTGAACTGTTCCGCTGTATCGGACACTACATAGAAAAACAAATAAGATTTTATAGTTGTCTTATTTTATCAAGTAGCATAAATATTATAAGCAAAATTGTGAAAAATAATGTACCTGCACTTTGATCCAAGTAATGTTGTTTGATTTAGTCCGGGATACATGTGCGTCTCGTTGACTTCGGAACACTTGTATTGATCTAACAAATATATAAAAGCATATGTTTAGATCAATCTCACAAATAATTAAATATACACGAATATTCAGAACGATCCCACTTACAAATCAATGATTTCCTTCATAGCCGGATAATTGGTCCAGTCACCATTTACCGAATTCAGATAATACACCACTTCTCTTATAGGGTTGATAGCAAGCAACAACCAGTGTGCTCTATAAATTAAAACAATAGGTTATATGAAAATTTTGCTATACACAAAAGAAACAGAGATTAGATGAACCAAGAATGAGAAACTAACCCTACTGGTCGGGTATTATACGCCCAAAGAATCAGACTTTCTGTATTGCCGGATGACATGAATCTATCGACTAAGCGCTGTCTAACTGATTCCGGTTCCGAAGCAATTGTCATTCCGCTGCAATGGGCGGAAGACACGAAACGGAATCTGTTTGACAATGCAGTCCCGCGCAACACTCTGTCATGCAACAACCTTAAATAAAAACATTATAAACATATTAGCGGATGAGTGAATAACCGGATGTATGAGTGCATATTAGTGTATATTACCGGATGAGTGAAAAACATAATAAACATAACGTGTAAATAAATTGTTCGACTAATTAAATAATATATCGGATGAGTGAATATTACCGGATGTACGAGTGCATATTAGCGACGTCTAGTTGTTCTTGCGTAAAAATCTCTTCCAAGTCATCTATTGCAATATGTGACATGAATTCAACACCAAAGATACCTTCCTCCATATTGATTTGACGGAGAGCACCTTCCTTCAAATCGGACATATCAACAAGTGTTCCGAGCGTCGTCCGGTATCGAGCCACAAAAGCACCACCTTTTTTTGCCGCTTGCTTCGGAGGACCCTTAGGTGGTACGCTACGAACTTCCTGTGTCACTTATTGTGACCCCCGAGAAGATGCCTAAAAATCATATAACGATCGATAAAATATAAAATCATGCAATTTAGATTCAAATTATATATTAACTCCTTAAATGTACCTCTTTTAGTGATGCAACAGACTCCTCCTCCTGTAAAATCCCTTTGCCCTTAATTGCGGGTTTTGTAGGAGCAGTCTAAAATTAAAATGTAAAAAATAATTAACGTAACGGTGTAGAATTGACATTCGAAAACTAAATGATTCATAATGGTTTTGAATATACCTCATCACCAATGATAATGAGCTCCGAGGGCCATGCAACAAATGACCCTATTGCATCTCGCATCAATGTTGTCTCTGAGACCATGTCAGGTACCGGTAGCACCGCATCATGATCTAATACAACATCAACTGATACTTTCAGGTGTCCATCCGGGAGCGGTCTATGGTGAAGTAAATCTCCCAAAGTGTTGTGCACTTTTCCCTTGCCAACTAGGCGATAATACGGTGTCGATAAGTATAGTTGGCAAGAAGAAATGCCCTAAACCAATAGTAAATATAAAGTCATTATCGTTAATAAAATAGAACAATTTGTAAGGAAAAGAAATTTATAATTACCTCGGGAAGTTTTCTTTGACAGTTGAAACTAGCTTTATCACTAGTTTCTTTCACCGATGCCGTATTGCACTTTTCTCTCATATACATATCTTTATCTCTTTGCAATTCAGAGACTTGTGCTTGCAATTCCTGCAATTTTTGCAACGCTTCTTGATTGGTAGGATTTCTTCTCCTAGGATGCTTGTAAAAAGAGGTTGGAGTCACACCATGACCCTTATCCCTCACCCGACCGGGATACTCAGGAGCATCTAGTGCTCTACTAAGTACGCTCCTATCATCCTGGTCCTCACCGGTGGACACCGATTGCGACAAGGTCTCCTGTAATTCATTTACATTTCAATAATTATTAGTGGAGATAAAAAATCATTTATATATTAAAAAACACTTAACTGACTAATTAAAGACACAGTATTATACTTACACATTCAGTATAAACTCTTTGAACATCGGGATCGACAGCTTGATTCTTGCCCACACGAGCTTCCTTCCACAACACATGTACAGGAAGTGAAGTTTCCTCACTTTTAGTCTCCTCTAACTATGCATTGACACAAATGATAAAATCGTCAAATAAAACACATTTAGACAATTAATTAAAACGCATTTCTATTTACGTACAATTTTATCCTCTAAGCGTGCATATCCCAAAAGCCCTTTTTTGTATGGATACGCGGGTTTTGATGCTCTCGCACTATTTGTGGCACTCCTTTTCCGAAAATCTTCATCTCTTTGATTTACAAACTCAACCCAATCTTTTTCATCAATGAAGATCTCATACTTTTTTGGCCGTCCCGGTGCCTCTTCAAGAAAGTTTCCATCTTTATCCTTAAGATAGGTGTTTGTCAAAAAAGCTTTCCACCCTCTATATCTTTTTCCGGCCAAACTAAGTATGTAGCGTCTACGATCATCTGCTATCTCAAAAGTCCTCTGCAAAAAAACATACGCATAGTGTGTTAGTATAAGTAATTTAAACAATTTATCGTCAAGATAATAACAACAACCATATATGATATATACCTGAAGCTCGTCCCAAATCGCTTTTTTTTCGCATCCAACTCTTCGCTTTTCAGATTCCATTTAGCTACGGAGACTGGAATATGCATACGAACAAGTGTACCAATATAGCTTGTCAACTTTGCAGAATTAGGACCAATTGGTTGGTTTTCAGAATTCCATTCCAAATGGTATACTAATCCTTGGTCTCTATGTCGAATGATTCCCTTCATAATGGTGATGCCTCGTGCAACTTCTTTTGCTTCAGTATCAGGTGGAGCATTTGTATCCGGAGCATCTCTTTCTTGAGCATCTCTTTCTTGTGAGTTTTCTTGTGAGTTTTCAGGTGGAGCATCTCTATCCGGAGCCATTGAACCTGTATCAAACAAACTAAAGCACATTAGTACACTAAAGCTAACAATCTATGCAAGTCAAATGGAAGTCAAACCATGCATGTACAAGTAAATCGGAAACGAAATCGGTACAAATCAAAATAAGCGTCAAAAAAGAAAGTTGTCGGAATTGAACGAAATTTACATGGCTATGGTAAAACGTCCCCACGGACTCAAAAATAAAGTCGGTTTTCCGAAATTCAGACCATAAGCCCGACTTTTGATTACGGGCAGAAGCAAAACCGATAAAAAAACAGTCCCGAAATGTAAAGATACATGGTTCAAAAGTTATGTACAAAACGAGAATATGCACCAAAATTGAATAAGTACTATACTATTGAATAAAACAATCGGTACAAATTGAATAAAGCAAATTAGTCGGAATATGTATACTATTACCTTTATCACTAACGTCTCTTTCTTTTCATGGTAGGATTGTGTTCTACGCGTCTCTTAACAACGCGGACGGTTGGATTGATCCAAATACCCTCATTATGATCATTTCTAGTACAAGATTCATTCTCATTTTGATCGTTTCTTGTACAAGATTCAATGCCAACACCAATATCACCTTGATCTTCAATGTTTTCATCAACTATTTTGTTAGATAAAAGCACTATAGACCATTTCGTACTTGTCGGATCATTGACATAGAACACTTGTTTAGCTTGAGAGGCTAGAATGAAAGGCTCATCTTTGTACCCTACCCTATTGAGATCCACTTGCAAAAATCCTGACTTATCCATTCGTATGCCACTATTATTTTCAACCCACTTGCAACCAAATACAGGAATCTGAAACTTCGCGTAATCAAACACCAAAATGCGCTCGATAACCCCAAAATATGACAAATTTGCAAATTTCGGATTTAAGTCATTCGCACTTGATATGTGCATTGCTTCAGCAGGGTACATCCATCTCATATAAGCTGGTCCGCACAATTGTGTCTCTTTCACAAGATGAACGACTAGATGAACCATTATGTCAAAAAACGAGGGAGGAAAATACATTTCAAGATCACATAAAGTAACAACTATCTCTTTTTGCAATGTTGGTAAGATCGCGGGATCGACCACCTTACTGCAAATTGACCTGAAGAAGAAACACAACTTAGTTATTGCACTTCTTACTTTTTCTGGCAGAATAGAACGTATACCTATTGGTAAAAAATGTTCCATTATAACATGGCAATCATGCGTCTTCAAACTCTTTAACTTGAGGTCTTTCATGGACACAAGTCTTCTAATATCTGAAGAGTAGCCTTCTGGAACTTTAACTTCACTGAGGAACTTACACAATGTTTTCTTCTCCTTTCTAGATAGAGTGTAAACAGCAGGTGGCAGATATGTTCGTCTTCCTTTCGTCACGGGTCCCAATTCAGTTCTCATTCCCATGTTTACCATGTCCTTCCTTATGTTAAGGCCATCCTTAGACTTTCCTTGTATATTGAGTAACGTACCTATGACGCTGTCAAATACATTTTTTTCAATATGCATAACATCCAGGAAATGTCTTACGTACAACGACTTCCAATATGGAAGTTCAAAAAAAATTGACTTCTTCTTCCACCCACCCTTGACAAGTGAATGTGCAAAAGGCTTGCCAAACTGAGTGCTCATATCTTTCACTTTTTCAAAAATTTGATCACCTGACAAAAAAGGCGGGGCTGTACGATGTTCGGCCTTTCCATTAAATGCTTTTCTCCACCCACGGTAGTGATGATTAGAATTTAAGAATCTACGATGGCCGAGAAAGACATTCTTCTGACAAAGCTCCAATTGTGTCGTATCGGTTTCATCTTCACAAACAGGACACGCCTTTTGACCTTTATTGCTGTACCCGGATAGATTTCCGTATGCTGGAAAATCATTAATTGTTCCAAACAACATCGCCCTCAAGTTGAAACTTTCCTTCCTATACCCATCGTAAACCTCCACACCGTTCTCCCACAAAAACTTTAAATCTTCGATTAAGGGTGCCAAGTATACGTCTATGTCATTCCCTGGTTGTTTAGGCCCAGAAATTAGCATAGATAACATCATGTACTTACGCTTCATACATAGCCACGGAGGTAGGTTATAAATCATAAGAATCACAGGCCATGTGCTATGCAGATACTTTGAATACCATGCGGGTTCATTCCATCAGTAGACAATGACAACCAAAGGTTTCTTGCTTCTTTTCCAAATTCAGGATAATCAGTATCAACTTTCATCCATTGTGGTGAGTCTGCCGGATGTCGCAACTTTCCATCAATAATTCTTTCATCTGCATGCCAAGTCAAGTGTCTTGAATCGGTCTCACTACGATACATGCGTCTAAATCTCGGAATTATAGGAAAATACCATAAGACTTTAGCAGGAGACAACTTTTTCTTATATCGAGGGGCACCACATTCAGGACACTCATTCAACGTTGCATACTCGTTTCGAAACAAGACACAATCGTTTGGACATGCATGTATCTTATCATAGCTCATGCCAATAGAGGACAACATCTTTTTGGCTTCATACGTTCGATTGGGAAGAACATTATCCTTTGGTAGCATATCTTTCATAAGGGCTAATAACTCTGTGAAACTTTTATCCGACCATCCATTGTCCGCCTTTAAGTTGTACAACTTTAACACCGCAGACAATCTTGTGAATTTTGAACAACCATCATACAACGGTTTCTCTGCATCGCTTACCAACCTCTCAAACATTTTGGGACAATCCTCAAGATCTTCTTCAAGCGCTTCTGCAATCTCTTCGACTCGAACGCAATCGTATGTGTCTGTGCAATCATCGTTTGAAGCATACTTCCTATTACACCTCGACTCAGCATTCCCGTTACTTTTCTCACCATGCATTGTCCAACATGTATAACTTCTATCAATTCCAAACCGTAGTAAATGGGATGCCAACTTATTCCCGTCAACCTTACCCCCATAACAGCAACCCAAGCAAGGACACGGCATTCGAAGCGGGTCTTCGGAGTGCGCAGCCGCAAACTCAACGAATTCCCATACCCCTTTCTCGTACTCTTTCGACAATCGGTTTGAATTCATCCATGTCTTATCCATGTCTTAATTAAGCTAAACAAAAACGGTCAAACTTTCACTCTTCACAAGTAACCCCTATGGCGAATTCAATTCACAAAGTTAGTAAGTTCATCACTTAACGATTAACAAAATTGACATCAAGAATTTCCACATGTCGGAATAATGAGTATTACTTAATATAATCTAAAAGTTACAAAGTTAGTAAGTTCATCACTTAAAAATCAGAGAATATTCCACATGTCGGAATAATGAGTATTACACTCATGTCTTAATTAATTAAGCTAAACAAAAACAACTAATTATTAAGGAACAGAACGGTATAATGCGTTTCTGTCAAAACGCAAAGGATACACGGAATGAATCAGGAGCAATAAAACGCAACATATTACTTTGGCGAGAGGGAACAATTAATTACCTGTATAGTAGTAAGCAACTTCTAGACCCGCACAATTCTTGAATGAGATCAAACTTTCACTCTTCACAAGTAACCCCTATCTAGCAAAGATATTCCTAAAAAATATAAAATAAAAAACTTAATTGAAGAGTATAAAAATTAGGTCATAATCCATAGCTTAAAAAAATCAGCATTGTATCATTATGTCAAATGCATTCAAATTCAAGTAAACTCACAAACTAACACAATTTTCAAACCAAAAATGAAACAAGATGCAAGAAGTCACATTGTACCATGAGAAATTGGGTTCAAAACAAGTTCTAAATCCCTAAACCAACATCCCGGACAGCCATGATATACGTATAAATTGGCTCTCAAAATTGACTTCAAACAAGTTCAAGATGAAAGAAAGTAAACTCAACCATAGCCAAAAGATCTATCGAGCAACCAAATTCATGCATATTCAAATATCAAAGCTCAACGATGTCTTTAGAATCAAAATCAAATAATATCAATACAAAATATAACTTAATTCCACTTCAAAACATGAGATCAATTCCAACCACCTTTGAATCAATTAACTTAGAAACCGGGAAGCCACTACACCAACCTATTAACGCATACTTAAGTTCACTTCAAACATGTCTTACACAACGAACTCGGGCAGCCATGAACATGAACCAAAACCAAAACTCAAAGAGAAGCACAATATCATTCAAACCCAATCTAATACAATATATGGATTATCAAACACTTAGCAAAAAGAACCACCAATAGTTATACTCAAACCCGACACATAACTATGCTAATGTGAGTATTAGCATAGAAAACGATTGCATTCATCTTTCAAATGTCAAAAACAGTGCCATTATCCAATGCCCAGTTACAACATAGAAGCAGAAGAGAACACCTAATATAATATACTCAGGAAAAAGCACTTCGTTTATTCGCGATGTGGAATCATAAGGATTTATATAATCAAATTCAAGAGAAAACTACAATGTTAACTGTAAAAAAATTACAAACACAAACAATATTAAGGAGAACACAAACACAACCAAATTCTTTACAGTTACACATTCCTAGAGAAAACTACAAAATCACAAGAAAACATATTGGCGATATCGCGAATAACCAATAAATCGTGTACCTTCGTCTTCGTTTTCTGGGCAAGGGTTGTTCTTCGTTCTAGCTTCGTCTTCTCTTCGTATTTGTTTTTCTGGGTGGTTTTGAGGATGAGATACGGTCTTCTCGAATTCGTATTTGTTCTAGCTTCATCTTCGTCTTCTCTTAATAGATGGCAGCGTTTCTATGGAGTTTCTATGGAGTTCTTCGTAGATGGCAGTGTTTCTTCGTTCTGGGCAGCGATGGCAGTGAAAGAAAATTAGGGATTATGAAACAGCTATTATTTGGATTTTAAAAATTTTAATTGACGAAACAGCTATGAAAGCGCTTTTAGAAAGCGCTCTGGTAGCCCTGCCTTTACCAGCGCTTTTTAGGGTAAAAGCGCTTTCGTACCCCCCCTTTAAGAGCGCTTCTGAAAGCGCTTTCATAAGCCACCTATAAGAGCGCTTTTTGAAAGCGCTTTCGTACTCCCCCTATAAGAGCGCTTTTTGGAAGCGCTTTCGTACCCCCCTATAAGAGCGCTTTTAGAAAGCGCTTTCGTACCCCCCCCCCCCTTTAAGAGCGCTTTTTTTGCGTGTTTTTTTATTTTGTTTTTAGCGAAACCTATGCCAGCGCTTTCTCCAAAAAGCGTTTTAGTAGGGGTGCTGCTAAAAGACAAATTTGGCATAGTGTCTTACTTTTTAAATCATATTTTATTTAATTTTTATTTTAATAAATACTAAAATTGTAACTAATACACTATATTGATGCTAATATATAAACATTAAAATATAAAATAAATGCGTTAAAAGTTACTACTCATAAAAAAATAAATAAGTTGAAATATTTTATAATTTATCATAATTAAATTTAAAATATAAAAAATTGATTTAATAGAAAGTAAATATTTATTTAAAAAAAGTTTATATAAATTTTTTTAAAAAAAATATTTTGGATTTATATTATTAAAGTATAAAAAATTGCTTATAAACTTTAAACTATCATATAACTTAATGGTTAGTTCTATTTTTAAATTATTATTTTTATAATTCAATTCTTTAACATTTTTTTTGTTAACTTATAAGTGTATTTAATTTTTACATTAAGCCCATCTTTAAGTAGTTAAGCGTTACATATTTAACTATGTTATATTTTTATAACTGGTATTTGTGCACAAGTGTTGTAAACAAATATTTGTGTTATTTTTTAAATATAATAATATTTTTCTTTAAATATATTATAATATTTACACTAAATTAATTGTTTTTTATTGAATTTAACTTGATGATATCAATATATGGAATGTTATTATTTTTTTTATATTACTTATCTTATTTCTAATAATGACATTTTTTTTTTGAGTGAAGACCCATTTTGGTCCCTCACAAAAACTACAGAACCCAAATTAGTCCTCCACAAAGAATAGGACCCGATTTAATCCCTTACAAAATATAACCGGGTCATATTAGTCCTTCTGGGGATATTTTATTCAAACCGGTTTTTTCTTCTACTTTTAAACCGTGACTGGACCGCCAAGTCGTATTTTATTTTTCATTTTTCAAATTTTTTAAATACTAAATTATTTTTATTTTTAATTTCGATTTTATTTTTAAACAATTCAGATTTTAAAATACAAAAAAAGATAAGATTTGTTCTGAAAAGGAATCGAACTTAAGACATTTAGGTCACATCCTATGCCTTTACCACTATGCCAATGTACACTTGTGACAAATAATTCGCATGATTTATAGTAATATTAAACAATTCTAAATTTAAAATATAAAATATAAAATGTGTACCCATGAGGTCTCAAACTCAAGTCCCTTCAAATTTAATGATAGTCACTTCACTGTAAATATGAAAAGTGATTTAAGAGCGGGTGAATCAGTTAGATTAATCGGTATTAGTGAATTTTTCTCGATTATGAATGTTAGCAATATTGTTCTAATTTTTTCGAAATTGTTATAATAGTTTCAAAAAAATCAAAACATTGTTAACATTCATTATCGAGAAAAATTCACTAATATCAATTAATCTAATTCATGCAACCCCTCTTAGATTACTTTTCATATTTACAATAAAGTGACTACCATTTAATTTGAAGAGACTAGGGTTTGAGACCCCGTAGGTATCAAAATTTATATTTTTTGTTTTAAATTCAGAATTGTTTAATATTACTATAAATCATGTCAATTATTTGTCATCAATGTATGTTGATATAGTGGTAAAGGCAAAGGATGTGACCTAAATGTCTTGAGTTCGATTCCTTCTTAGAACAAATCTTATCTTTTTTTATATTTTAAAATCTGAGTTGTTTAAAAATAAAATCGAAATTAAAAATAAAAATCAATTTAGTATTATAAAAAATGAAAAATGAAAAATAAAATACGACTTGGCGGTCCAGTCACGGTTTAAAAGTAGAAGAAAAAACCGATTTTGGAAAAAATATCCCCAGAAGGACTAATATGACCCGGTTATATTTTGTAAGGGATTAAATCGGGTCCTATTTTTTGTGGAGGACTAATTTGGGTTCTGTAGTTTTTGTGAGGGACCAAAATGGGTCTTCAATCCTTTTTTTTTGTTTTTTAAAGAAAATAAACAAAAATATCAACTCATTAATTGTATGTTGGTTTGAAATATTATAAATTTATAACCATTTCTTAATATTCCATAACCTTAAATTTTAACTTTAATTCTAATTATAATCATTTATTTATATTTCATAACCTTCTATTCATTAATTTTTCAGTTATTTTATCCATCTAACAATTCATTAAAGGTGTTGTAAAAAAAAACTTTCTAATCACCTCCTATTTGAATTCTATACATTCATTATAAATACCTTAAAAAATGATCTCCACCCTCATTTTTTTTCATTTCTCTTTTAAACTACAAAATTTATCTTTTAAGAAAGATCCATCCAATCATGATCACTGTTGTGCATATGTACTATGTTTAATAGAAATTTTAATTTTAATTTGTAATCACTTTCTAGCAGCAATCTTTTGATCATTGATTCCATAATCTATATAACATTTGTTTATAATTTTTTCTAACTTTAATTATTTATTTTCTTTTGTTAGTTAGTATGAATATAACTAATTTTATGTGACTGAGGAGAAAAGATAATGGAGATTCGTTTTGTTGTTTCTATTGCATCTTTAGTACTGAAGAAATTCGTGAAAAATGACATCTTATGTAAGTATATCTCTAGCCATTATATTTGTATACTAAATTTTAAAATATGAAATTTATTTTGAGACTATTTTAAATATAAGAAATAATATTATATATAATTAAATATTATTTATAAATTATAAAGTTAATTTATATTAATATATTGATAATAACTATCTTTTTTATATATTTATTTTCATCATTCTATTTTCAACATTTTAAATATATTTATTCATTTAATAAAAAGCATATATAAGATCTTAATTCTAATTTTTTTTTTTAATTTTTTATGTTGAATTTTTTTCTTCTTGATATAGTTAAAGGAGTTTATTTCTTCTTGCTTTAGTAAAAGGAAGAATAAGAAAAGTATTTAATTTTGAAAATTTTTGGTTCTTTTTTCTCACTTTCCATTCTTCAGTCTTATTATATCTTATATGTGATTTGAATCATTTTAAGTTTGAATAATATTTGATTATAAGATAGAATTTTGCAATGACAAAGTCTAAGAGAAGATTTGCCTACTAAATTATTTCTGTTTACTTTCTCTTTGCTACTAAGGATTTTATTTTTCTGTGTTTCTTTCCGTTCCTCATTGTAATTACATCATATCAGTGCCACAATTTATTATAAGATAGAATTTAAAATTGGGAAAATCTAACTATTGATCGGATGTACGTGAATATCTTATTTATGAAATCATCAATTGTTAAAAAACATATTTATAATTTTTCTTATTATTATTTTATATAGAATTGTTATTGCAGTATTGATTTTTATTATTTTATATAGAATTGTTATTGCAGTATTGATTTTATACGTGTATATGACTTTTGTAAAATTTATGATTACTTTCTTACAAGTGAAAGTAAATGTATTATATGCGACTATGTAAAAAAAACTCAAATAGACTATGTCTTTTATTATGATGCATCATAAGACCATACCTTTCTATATTAAGGATATAACTTATCTTAAAGCATTGTTTAATTTGTACAACCCTTTAATATAAAAATTAAAATAGTTAGACATATATTAAAACATTATATCTAAAATTTGAAAAAAATGTACATATTCTTTTATACTAATAATTTATAAATGAAATTTATTGACTCTTCAATACTATATTAATATTTGTAAGTTACTATAATATTTTATTATTATTATTATTATTATTATTATTATTATTATTATTATTATTAATGTGTGTTTTTTACACAATCATTAAATTTTGTAACTTTAAATGCTATTAAAATATTTGAAGAGTCATAAATTAATATCAGGTGAGAATATATAAAAATGACATTGAAAAAAATTTCTAAATATATATATATATATATATATATATATATATATATATAACATATAGTGGAATAACTTTATTTTTAACTTAAAAAATTATATGTATATGTATTATTTGATAAGTGAGTACTGACAAATATTATAATATAAATGAGTTATTATTAGAAATTATACATGATAAAAATTATATGTTTCTTAAAATTTATTGAATATTATAAAAACTGCTTTAAATTATTTAACGTTTATTTATTTTGAAAAATTGCTAAAAAGTCTCTTTTAATGATTTAAAAAAAGATACAAACTGAATATTTTTAAAATTATAGAGTCAAATCACTAAGGCACCAAACATCAAAATCATATTAATTGTATATGTTGTAAAATTTATACAGTTTAAATCAATAAGAATTTTACTGCTTATAAATAATATAACACTTTTATTTATTTTTTAAATAAATTAATAAAAAATAAAAAAAAAGTTACGTCAAGAAGTAAAATATATTTCAAGTTTTTATTTGTAAAAATAGACAAATTTAATATATCTAAGATGTATTTAAAATTTTATAATTGACAAAAAAGTTAATTATCTTCAAAATATTTATCATATTTACACTGTAAAATTATATAAACTCACATTTTAAATAATTTTTAAGTTTTTTTACAAAATATAATATTTAATACAATTATATCATAAATTTTAAAACTTATGTATTTTTTAAGTAAATGTTAAAAAAACTATTTATTAACAATTAAAAATATTCTTTAGTTAATAATATTTATTTCTTTAAATTTATACATTTTAAATTATCATAGTAATTTTTTAATTTAATGCCTTCCACATTAAAAAAAATAATAGTATAATTATAAATATAATATAAATGGCCTAAAAAAATTTTACATACAAATAAAAAATTAAATATCAACTTTTAAAAAAAATGTAATGTAATTTTATATCTACTGTATCCGTGCGAAGCACGGGTCGGCAATCTAGTTATGTATTAAATTAAAGAGGTTATAAATATGATGACTTATCGAGAAGTAAAATAATTATTTTTAGACATGTCACAATTAATTAAAAAAAATGTTTCAATTTTTTTTATTTTAAGTGCTCCTCTAAACTCTCTAATTATGAATGTTTAGATATAAGTGGCACAACCTTTCTTAAGTTAAGTTCCATCTAACCTATTCTCTTCAATACATTATAGGAGATCGTTGATGTATGTCTTAAAATCTTAAGTGATGATCATAAAAAAAACATATTTCCAGATTGTTAAAACCAAAAAGTTGTAAAAGCAGTTTAGAGATCGACAGATGGCATCGGAACCGCAAATAGGCGATTCGGAGGAGGTAGCCAACGACGATGAGAGATAGACGCCAAAAATCAGATATCATTGGCGACAACGGTGGCAGACCAGGCGGCGGTTTGGGTTTTTAGTCATCCTGCCCAATTTTCTCGGTTCATGTGTTTTGTGCTTCTTCATTTAGATTCGTGGATCCGGTTGTTAATGGGTTGAGTTTTTGGCTTGTTATGGATTCGTTGGATTTCAGTAGTTATAAATATGTATCTCTTAAATTCTTGTCTTCACAATCTTCAGAATTTTAGAGCTGAAGCCATAGATAAGGGATTGAGAATCTTAATGGTAATCTTATAATTAAAGGCAATGGTAAGCTCCTAAGAAAGTGTTCCTGGAAATCATGAAACCCTTAGATATATCTACGGGGGATTGGAAAACACTTTTAAACAACATGATCTTGTGTGATTCATATATATAGAGAGTTTGAGAGATTGAGAAACACTTGGGTAGAATATAGGGTTTGTTCTTGGGAACTTCAGTGGCTATTTTCTTGTAACTCATTTGTAATCTTTTGTAACAACTCTTGGAAGTATAGTGACTCAGAGAGTTGTTTTCTCCCCGAGAATAGATGATTTGATCGAACTGGGTAAATACTTTATTTTGTTTATTGCCTTTATTTTATCTTCTTCTGCCAAGTTAAATATACGTCTTATTGCATATAGAGTTAGTTTTGCTGAAGACCATTTATTTTGATTGCCATTGTTATTTGTTCCCACACATCAAATTTCTTGCTGTGATTGAATCTTTCAATTTCACAACAAGTGGTGTCCACCATGGGGCAAAGGTATTTTGTTTACATGTGAGCACCATGGATTATAAAAGGCAGATTGGGAGGTTTTCCAAATATGGCAATTTTAGATTGTGGAAAAGGAATATACATGCAATCTTAATTCAAGAGAAGTGTATTGAAGCATTGAAGGGTGTCAATGCTTGCACATTTATCAAAAGTAGATAAGATGAGATGGTCGATAATGCCAGAAGTGACATTATCTTGTGCCTCGGGGATAAAGTTCTATGGAGAGTTGCGAAGGAGAAAACTGCAACTTTGATGTGGACAACAATTGATTCATTCTATATGACCAAGTCTTTTGATCACATGTTGTATTTGAAATAACAACTCTACTTATTCTGGATGTTAGTGAACAAATCCACAGTGGAACAATTGACAAAATTTCACAAGATTATTGATTATCTTGAGAATATTAAGGTGAAGATTGATGATGAGGACAATACTCTACTCTTGTTGAGCTCATTACCTAGATTCTTTGAGCGCTCTAAGGATTCACATCTTTATAGTAAGGAATGTACTATCACTTTGGATGAAGTTTAAACACTTTTGAGATCCAACAAATTTTCAAAGGTGAAAGATTTAAATATTGATAATAATGGTGATGGCTTGAGTGTGTGAAGAGGAGGAAGTGAGCGTAGAGGGATGTCTAAACCAAATAGGTTTGACAAATCAAGGGTAAAATGCTTCACTTATCAGAAAACAAGTCACATATTAAGGGATTGTCTCGTGAAGAGGGGCAATGGTTATTCTGTTCAGTATATAGTTGCCTTCGATGAAGATAGTTATGAGAATGTTGTCGCATTGGTGGTGTCGATTTGGGAAACTTGAGAGAGTATGGTTATGGGCTCAAGTTGCTATTATTAGATGTGCCCAAGAAAATAATACTTCGAGACTTTGAAGTTGGAGCAAAGTGGAGTAGTTCTCCTTTTTAACAATAAGGCTTGTAAGGTTCATGGTATAAGTACGGTCAGACTTAGAATATTTGATGATCTTGAGTTTCTTTTCCATAATTGAGGTATATTCATAGCTCAGGCGAAATTCGTTTTCCATAACTATGTTTGATAATCTAGGCTATTGCACTAGAGTTTAACATGGATTGGTGAAGACTTTGCATGGTGAAGTAATCATCGCTAAAGGATCTAAAATATGTGATTTATATATTTTATAAGGTTTCGATGTTGTTTTTCATTCATCCCCAGCTAGTGAAGACTTTCATGACAAGACCAAGTTATAGGATTCGAGTTTAAGGCATGGCGGATGCTTGAAAGTTGTTTCAACGCATTTAAATGAGTTTTGCATAAGACAAGGGATAAAAACACACGTGACTGTTGATTTTTCATTGATTTTATGATGTAAGGCTTGTGTGATAACAACTTACTTACTTGGCTAGTGTTCATTTATAGGAATAAACTTCCAAACACTTAAGGAGGTTTGAAGTACGAAAACTGTAACCTACTCTATTTCAAAGGTTGTCAAAAAATTTCTATTGTACAAATCAAGCTAATTCAACTTTATGGTAAAGTTGTTGCTTGTGTCTTCAATGGCTATCCATGAGGTAGGAAGAATTATGAACTATTATTTAGTGAGTTTTTTCAAAGTAAGAAGAGTAAAGACCCAGGGGTGAAGCTTTTAGAAACTATGAAGGAGAAGACTCGGTTTGAGGTAGAGGTTACTACTATGAGTACTTTTAGTAGTGAGATATCGATTACAAAGGCCTTTGATTATCATTTGACTCATGATAAGTTAAGGACATAGATTGTACCATCTCAAAGGGGCGATTATGGTGGTCTTGGGTGTTATGCTTTGAATATGGATAAATGGTTTTAAAACTCTAAAACATGTACCTTCAAGGAGGAATTTGAAAGTAAATATAGTCAAAGATGGTTGAATAGCCATACTTGTGATACTATTAAACTACTAAAGCATGAAAAGGTGGTTGGGAGAAAATTATAAGTTAGCGATGGTTCACGTTGGTCCGTAGGTGGTCTGCGGGCGGTTCATGTTTTTGTTTTCCTGTCTAGTTTTCTCAATTAGTTTGTTTTGGGATCATTTATTTTTATCCTTGGATCCATTCGTTAATGGTTTAAGTTTGGTTCTTGTTATGTATTCGCTTGGTTTCAATAGTTATAAATATGTATCTCTTGCATCCTAATTCTATGCTTAGAGAGGCAGGGAAAAATTCCTAAGAGTGTGTTCTTGGAATTTGGAAAACCCTTGGAGATATTTAAGGAGATTGGGAAACATTACTAAACATGTTGGGCTAGTGTGATGCATATATAGAGAGTTCGTGAGATTTAGAAACACTTGAGTAGAATATAAGGTTTGTTTTTGAAAACTTGTGTGGCTATTTTCTTGTCACTCATTTGTAATCTTTTGTAGTAATTCTTGGAAGTATAGTGAATCGGAGAGCTACTCTCTCCCCAAGAGTAGATCATTTAATTGAATTGGGTAAATAAGTTATTGTTTTTATTGTCTTTACTTTATATTATTTTTCCAAGTTTAATTAATGTCTTTTTGCATAAAGAGTTATTTTTGTTGAAGGTCTTTTATTTTGGTTTAAATTGTTCTTTGTTCCCACACATTAAATTTCTTTGTATGATTGAACCTTTCAATTTCACAACAGAGGTCTCTTTTGTTGCAAAATAAATATGTTGAGGAAATTATTGAGAGAGCATGTATCTCTTCACTATAACAAATAACGCTTTTCATGACGAAGCTTTCACGTCAACCAGGTTTTGAGGTGCTAAGCCTAGGCGCACCATGTTTAATTCTTTTATAATAATAAAAGTAACAACTTACCTCGGTTTCTTATATATACGACGGGTAAAATTAATCAGGACATACTTCGAATCCCAGCTTTTGCAGTTTATGTTTTTATGTGATTATAATTATAAACTAAAACAACTAATCCTTCGATTTCTCGATATAACCGAGGGATCAAATTCGATATAAACGAGGGATAAAATATTCAGATTTCACTATAAAAGCAACATATTTTACCCTCATCCTTACATATTTGTAGTCGCCCCAAACTCGCAAGCATCATTCTTTGGAAAGGATTGCAAGACAGAAAAACATTCAATCTTCTTTTAGAACAAAACGTTTTTTCTATCCTTGAAATTTATCTCACATAATGATGTTGATGTTGTTGGTGGTGGTGGTTTTGTTGTTGTTGTTGTTGTTGTTGTTGTATTTTTGCTCATTTAATAGACTGCAAGTGTAGAAAAATCATTCTTCCTTCAAGGAGACAATGAAGGAAACTTCATTCTCTTTTTGTTGTAAACCATTTATTAATTTTTCCTTCAAAGAGACAATGAAGGAAGCTCCCGTTAGAAAAGATATTCACTCAAAAGAGCAAAGATTTGTTGTAACTAGGTTGAATAAAGGCTATGCTTTTGTTAATTTCACTAAGCCTAATGGAGCTTGAAGATTTTTCTCACAGCATCAAATCAAAAGTGGGAATTCGTTGTAATAACTTGTTATTTTAATATTCTTTGTAAACAATGTAACTTTAATATATATATATATATATATATATATATATATATATATATATATATATATATATATATATATATATATATATATATATCTTGCACCTTGGTGTTCCTAAAAACTGAGGGTATATTTTAGTGTTAATATTGAAGAGAATTGTCACCGTCCTTAATCAAATCCTTGCCGTCCATTTCATGACTACCAACGCTCAAGATACTACCATTAGTGATCCACGTGAAACCTAAATAACTTCCATTATAAAAGCAATCTGAATATCAAAAATTGATAATACAACATCATGAAGCACTTGAAAATATCCTCCACTTTAAGATTTGCAAGAGTCTTTGTCATGAAGAGTTCTCTATGATGGATTGCAGGAGCAAAAAATTATTTGGGTTTAAGGTTTGTGTTCTTAAATATTAATTTGAACATAAAATTATTTATTTATCTAACCCTTTTTTTGTTTATATCAGAAATAAATGCAAGGAAAAGAAATTGAAAACATACTGGAATCCAGCATTTGATCTACCCTAAAATTATATGATTTGAAGATCTAAAATTTATATCACGGGGAAACTAATTTACCTGACCCTTTTTTTGTTGGGAGAAAAGAGTTTTCATCATTTGATCTTGGCCAAAATGTCAAGAAATTGAAGATCTAACGTATGACTTCATGAACAATCAATTAGTTTGTAAACAAATTATTTTATTAATGTTATGTGTAACAATGTAACGAGATCTATTAAAAAAATTAACAACGCCTCGGTTTTCCTGATAAACTGAGATAAAAAAGTGCTAGTTTTTGTAAATAACAAAAGTGCAGAAGTAGGGTTTCAAACCCATGCGCTAAAAAAATACCTCGGTGTTTTAAATATCGAGGTGATAAGAATTTAATTTTTATGACGACCTTGGTTACCTCGCTTCTATTGCCGAGATAAAATGGATTCTGTATTCGATGTTTGATGCGTTAGTTGTAGTAGTGCTTATTGCAAACCATCTGTTGCACTGGTTATCACACAAGCAAAACAAAGTGGATCTTCTAGAAATTCATAGCATGATCTCATTATGTATCGTAGTCTTGCTGAAGCATTGATCAATACTTCACTTTTACAAGACCCAATATAACGTATGTCATTCAACAAGTGTGTTTATTTATGCATGATTAGAAAACACAACATATGAGTCATGGGGGCTAAGGAACCTTATTTTGGAACAACATTGCCATGTCTCGAAGGCCACGCTAGTCTATTTTGATAACGTAAGTACTGTTTATCTCACTGGAAATTTCGTTCAACATCAACATACTAAGCATATTGAGATGGATATTCACTTTGTACGTGAGGAAGTTACTCGTGGAAAAGTTCGTATGTTACATGTCCCTTCATGATACCAAATAGTTAACATCTTCACTAAGGGCCTTTCACAACAACTCTTTGATGATTTTTTTACTTAGTTTCAACATCTAACAACCTTCAATTTTGACTACGGGGGTGTATTAGAATATTTAGCAAATCAATCTCATTAATTGAGAGATTACCGTGAGGTTTTAGTAACATCTTGATAGTTAAGATACTCCTCTATATACATGATTATACAATGAAATATGTAAGACAAATATTTTGTTACAATTCCTAACCGACCTAAAGAAAAGGTAAAAATACTACTAATAAATATAAAATAATAAGCTCGGTGCAAGAATAGCTTACTATATTTCAACACATGATTCAAATTCCGCTCCCCTATCAAGGCGAGTCAAAGACTTTGATACCACTTTTTTGGGAAGAAAGGGAGAAGTCATATTTTCACTAAAAATTCTAAGATATTAGGTATATAATATAAGTCCCCTTTCTTAAAATTCTTATAATTTTACGTATGAGTAATGCTAACTTGTGTCATAAGGGCGCAATTTAAGAAACCTACAAATAGAAAGTATGTTTTGAAAAAACAAAATAAATTAATTATAAATTTTATAAAAAAAACCAGTGTAGAATTAAAAAATATATATAATTTAGTTCTTAACTTATGCCCTTAGGGAACATTTTAGCATTACCCTTTACTTATTTAGAGTTGATGTCTAACTTAATCACATAAACTTAAAACCTAAAGTATATGATTAGAAGATAATAGAATAGTAGCTAATGCTAAGTTAATGAGGGAATAGGGATAGAATATAAATGAATGAATTGAGGTACGTCTCTACACTAGGAAAATATAATTATGTGATCGGTAAAATAGCAAGTGTACTATTTTGCCTCTGTAGTAATAATAGGGAAATTCCCCGAATGTCGATCTCAAGGACTGCATGTTAATATCGAGTTTCAATAGTGGTTCAATTAAACAAAAAGTATATTTGGAGTTTTGTTTGCAAATTGTGACTAACAATAATTAAATAAGCAGAAAAGTAAATTGGCTTTTTGACAAATATGAGTATTATGCTAGGGTAAAGTGTGTGACTATTTCTATAATAACCTTGGATTCAGATCTCCTCAACAAGTTCATACTATTCAATTACCAGCCCTTTAGATTATTTTCCCCTAAGTCCTTAGCGGGAAAACCTTTGAACATTCATCCTAAATCCTAAGTCCTTAGAGATTTATTATGAAATCAAGCAATTGTTTTATCAAGAGTTAACCGGTAACTATAGGGTATCCCTAGTCCTAGATGATATCTACTATAATCTAATCGTACAAAAACCTTAACAACCGCGGTCCAGCAAATCGTTAACCGTAAATCATTCCTTGTTTGTCCGACAAAGAAAGCATAAAAACATTGTATAATCAAATTGAATAATAAAACATACAATTGAGGAAATCAAAAATTCAAAGTCATTACAAGATCCAATCAGGGACACCCCCTAGCATTAGGAATTAGCTACTCATATCGTTCAAAGAAAACAAAATAAAAAATAGAGACTTTACAAGAATTGAGATGATAGTTGATCTTCAATCGCTTCCGTTCATGAAAACCTTCTTCTCTCCCAAACCCTTGTTTTCTCCCATCTTCAATCGTGCTTCTTCTCTCGGCCAAAAAAAGTGCCTTCTCCTTGTCTCTCAATTCACTTTTAACTTCTCTAGGTTTTCAGATCCCAGCCAGAATACCAAAATTGCCCCTGGGTCTTTAAAATTGGAAAAACCACAAATTTAGAACTCCTGCCCGCACCGCTGACACGGCCGTGTCCTTTGACACGGGCAGACCGTGTCCACTTCTGGTCTGGGAGATGAATTCTTCTTGAGGCCTGACACGGCCGTGTCAGGTGGCACGGTCAGACCGTGTCCGCCTCTGCCCATATGCTTTTTCCTTGCTTTTTGCTCCTTTCTTCACATCTTTTGGCCACGCGATCTTCCATCACTCTGAAGCTAACCTGAAACCATTACCAAACGAGATCAAAAGCACCTAATTGACAAAGAAAACGACATAAAAATACATTGCTCATAGAATAACTAGAATTAGATGAATTAAAGAAAAACACTTAAAAATCACCACAAAGTGTTACCAAGTATGGCGATCTTATGCCGAATGTATGACGAAATTAAGTAGAAATGGTGACCGATCACAACCCCAAACTTATCTCATTGCTTGTCCTCAAGTGATGCAAGAGATCAAACTGAGGTCACCTTAAACTTTTCTTTTCCACAACATAGTCGATGTCTTTCGCAACTTACTTCTATTTCTTGATTAGGCGTTCGGGCTTATCGAACCTTGTTGTCCATCACACTTCACAACAGAGTGTATTTCACCTGCAAACTTTTCACACTTCTCACATTGTCTCTCAGGGTTAGAGTGTTTTTCGCTCAACATCACGATATGCAATATCAACCCTTGACTTTGCATGCATCCTACTTTCACTACACAAAGAGAATTAACACACTTTTGAGGACTTTTTAGGTTGTAACGGGGCTGAGGTGAAAGGAAGGATAAACAAGAGATTGATATGCAAATGGTTTATGAACTAGCACTTATGTTATTTTTCTTGTCTTTGTGTTCGATTTTGTGTGAGGGGGTTTCTTCTTAGACTCTCCTTTTTACCTAATTACCGGGTAATCAACATTGTTCGAGTCTTTCAAATCTTTTTAGGCAACTGTTTTAAACTATTTTTTTCTCTTTTTTTTCTTGTGCTTTACACACTTTTCTCTAATTTTTTTTTTTTTTATATATCACACTTGCCCTTTATTTCTTAAGCACTACCCCAAACTTACAATTTCACACAGATTCAAAAGAAGCAATAATTACACAAGTGCCAAACAAAGATGATAGAATTATGGTTAAGGATGACATGTGCGGGTTTAACAAACAAGGGAGAATGGCTCAACGGGTTTAACGAGGGATAAAACAAAAATAAATGAAGGACGGAAAGGCTCTGGGGAGAACAAACAAGTGCCTCAGTGTGTGATTTCATAATTGTACTGTGTCGGTAGGACAAACGCAAAATTAGAGAGATAAAGTCATACCTGATTTCACTCTCATGATGATCTTTACATGTGTTTGGCATTTTATGTTCCTCACCATGTAGGCTAAGTTTGCAGCTTCAACCCACCCTTTATGTCATGTGACTTTCCTTTCCAGCTCGATTTCACCACTTACCTTCTCAGTCCAGTTCTTCAAGTTGCGTCTGACACTTTCGGCTATGTCCACTTCCAAAGTACCTCGAGAGATTAAGTTCAGGTTGCACCTTTCATCCACTAACTACCAATCATCATTCATTCGGCATCCATCACTCAATTTATAACACAATGTCAACACAACACACAAACAAAAAACAAAAATGGAAACAACTAAAAGCAAATGAAAAGAACCCCTCCCACACTTGAACTAAACATTGGCCTCAATGTTTTAGAACAAGCCTTGGAGAGGTTACTTACAGAGGGTATTGCACTCCAATGATCACTTCCTAGCTTCCACTAGAGATGCTCTCTTTTATTTCCTGAAAATAAAACAAACCAACAGAAAAAATTAATTATTAAAACCGGGGGTTGCCTCCCACGAAGCGCTTCGTTTAACGTCGCATGGCTCGACGGTCCATTCCCCTTGTTAGGGTGGCATATATGATACAAAGAACACGTCATCTTTTTTCTTTCTTTTGTTTGGTAGCAATCCCATGAACTTAAAGTACCGATGATGTTGCTGCCAAATCCTTTTCAGCTTGATTTTATTGAACAAGGCATAAATGTCTTCCAATACTTTGTCAATTTCTTGTCTTTCATCTGCCTTGTTGTAAAAATAGTTTTTGGGAATACTCTTTTGTTGAAAATTTTCTTGTTGGATGTCCACCTCTTCACAAATTGTTAAATTTGTGGTTTTATCCAAAACTCGATCATCTTCAAGTTTCCTTATTTCTTCTTCCCCATATTTCTTTTTTACCTCAAATTCTTCTATTCTTACTGCATCCTCTTCATCTGATGTTAAGCATTTTTCTTCTGGTTCCACATACTCTTCTTCCAACTGTAACTTTCTCCAAATAAACCTATCTGGATAAAAGTTAGCTTCCTTACATTCATTCATAAGGATTCTTACCTCCCTCTTATATGCTTTGAAAATTTTAGTCGCCTCTTCCAAGGTGACTCCTGAATCAGGCGACCAACATGCAGGAGATACAGGTGGCAATGTATCAAAACAATACATAGCTACAAAACTCAGACAATTTGTTAGTAGCAAAGTATAGAAGAATTCATGAAGCAAAAATAATTAGCCTTTTTTTTCTTTTTTTTTTATAATAAAATCAAATTCAAATAAACAAAAACAAAAACAAAATTTTAGTTGACGAGCAACAAAATTTCAATTGAACTAAAATCAAAACTATATATTTTAGCAGTCCCCGGCAACGGCGCCAAAAACTTGATCGGTAAAATAGCAAGTGTACTATTTTGCCTCTGTAGTAATAATAGGGAAATTCCCCGAATGTCGATCTCAAGGACTGCACGTTAATATCGAGTTTCAATAGTGGTTCAATTAAACAAAAAGTATATTTGGAGTTTTGTTTGCAAATTGTGACTAACAATAATTAAATAAGCAGAAAAGTAAATTGGCTTTTTGACAAATATGAGTATTATGCTAGGGTAAAGTGTGTGACTATTTCTATAATAACCTTGGATTCAGATCTCCTCAACAAGTTCATACTATTCAATTACCAGCCCTTTAGATTATTTTCCCCTAAGTCCTTAGCGGGAAAACCTTTGAACATTCATCCTAAATCCTAAGTCCTTAGAGATTTATTATGAAATCAAGCAATTGTTTTATCAAGAGTTAACCGGTAACTATAGGGTATCCCTAGTCCTAGGTGATATCTACTATAATCTAATCGTACAAAAACCTTAACAACCGCGGTCCAACAAATCGTTAACCGTAAATCATTCCTTGTTTGTCCGACAAAGAAAGCATAAAAACATTGTATAATCAAATTGAATAATAAAACATACAATTGAGGAAATCAAAAATTCAAAGTCATTACAAGATCCAATCAGGGACACCCCCTAGCATTAGGAATTAGCTACTCATATCGTTCAAAGAAAACAAAATAAAAAAATAGAGACTTTACAAGAATTTAGATGATAGTTGATCTTCAATCGCTTCCGTTCATGAAAACCTTCTTCTCTCCCAAACCCTTGTTTTCTCCCATCTTCAATCGTGCTTCTTCTCTCGGCCAAAAAAAGTGCCTTCTCCTTGTCTCTCAAATCACTTTTAACTTCTCTAGGTTTTCAGATCCCAGCCAGAATACCAAAATTGCCCCTGGGTCTTTAAAATTGGAAAAACCACAAAATTAGAACTCCTGCCCGCACCGCTGACACGGCCGTGTCCTTTGACACGGGCAGACCGTGTCCGCTTCTGGTCTGGGAGATGAATTCTTCTTGAGGCCTGACACGGCCGTGTCAGGTGGCACGGTCAAACCGTGTCCGCCTCTGCCCATATGCTTTTTCCTTGCTTTTTGCTCCTTTCTTCACATCTTTTGGCCACGCGATCTTCCATCACTCTGAAGCTAACCTGAAACCATTACCAAACGAGATCAAAAGCACCTAATTGACAAAGAAAACGACATAAAAATACATTGCTCATAGAATAACTAGAATTAGATGAATTAAAGAAAAACACTTAAAAATCACCACAAAGTGTTACCAAGTATGGCGATCTTATGCCGAATGTATGACGAAATTAAGTAGAAATGGTGACCGATCATTATGGATGGAGAATAAGCTCCTTGCAAGAATGATAATAACTGTAATTGAACCCTCAGTGTAAGGATTCCCTTGCTGAGGTGGGAAATGATCCCACTCCTCAACACTTTTTCTATTCACGTGATCATCCCCTTTTTTAAACCAATTTTCCTCATTCTGACCAATCATCATTTCATTCACTCTCTTCACTTTTAGATAGCAACATGTATAATTGGTTATAAATTTATTCTTTCCCCTTGACCCCACTATCAACTCTCAAATACTCCTTTACATCTTCCATATTTACCCTTCCTTTAATACACATGTTTTACTGGCCTATCAACACTTCCCCCATGAAGTTTGTCCTAGTCATCAAGGTTAAATTTTGGAAAAACCTAAGTTATGGGAGTATTGTCTTCCTATATCATCTCATGCTCTGATAGTCCTTCCCACATAATCAAAACTTCCTCTCTTCCTTTCAACAAACTCTTAATACTAGCAACTTCTTGAGGCTTCACCTATATATCTCGTTCCTCAGTAGCATAAGTTGGTGATTATTGTTCATATACAAGATCACCTCTAGCTGGTTTAAATTGTGAAACATGAAAAACGAGATGGATCATAGACTTAGTTGGTAAAGCTAATTTGTAAGTTGTCTTACCAATTTGTTTTACTATCTTAAAAGAACCATAAAGATGGGGGTTTAACTTCTCAGTCTTATTGCTAAACCGGGGCTTCATTCCCATAATTCCTTATAAACCTTTGATAATACATTGTAAAGCCACGAAATCCTCTTAAACCCTTCAAATTCTTAGGTAACAAACACTCCTTCATCTCATTAAATTTCTCCAAATCTCGAGAAATACATGTAGCAGATATGATATTGCCCAAATGTTCGAATTGAATTATACCAAAATAACATTTTCCCATTAACCTTTAGTGTATCTGTTCTTAACACTTCTAGCATAACCCCCACATGATTGATGTGAGCCTAATTATTGATGTTGTACACTAAAATGTCATAAAAAAACACCAACACTAACATCCTCAAATAAGGCTTAAAAATATCATTCATCAATGCTTGAAAATTAGATGGCGCATTAGTAAAACTGAATAGCATCACCAAGTATTGATAATGTTCTTAATAAGTCAAAAAAATTGATTTTGGTACATCACTCTCCTTAACTCGAGTTTGATAATATCTCAATTTTAAATCAATCTTAGAAAATACCACTGCCCGTCTACGGCTCATCTAGAAATTCATCAATTACCAAAATAGGAAACATGTTAGGAATTGTAATGTTATTTAGAGCTCTATAATTTATACAGAATCAACAATTGCCATTATTTTTCACAAGATTAAAGGACTAACATATGGACTTATACTTGGCCTTAACAAGCCTATTTTCATCATGTCTTTCATAAAAGATATAATAACTTCCTTCTAATGATGTGGATATTTATAATGGATATTAGGTTTTGGAAAACATCTTTGACCTCAATTACATGGTCACAACTTCTATGTGGTGGCATACCTATATTGTCTTGGAAAAGATCAGCATAGTCATTATTCACTTGCTCCAAATCTTCCATTTCTTTGTTAAGCTCTTGACAATACGCATGCATCATTCCCAACGGCAAATAAAAACCATCACCACCTCGCTACAACTCCTTGTACATTGCTTTCAAAGCTGCTATTGTTCTTGAAAGTTATAGATCGACTATAATCTCCATGTTCTTTCCTTCCATTTCACCAATATAATATGTTCTTTAAAATCTACATCTAACTTTCCCAACCCTTCAAGCCAATCATAACCAAACACAACATTCACTCCTTTTAAATCAAACAAATAGAAGTTGTGTATCATTGTCAAACTTTGCTAGGGTTATATTTGATTGACTATTCATATGTAGCCTTTTTGACCAGTAATATGAAATTCTAATTAGTTATTAATATTACCTATCGAAGCTCTCATCGTATCGCATGTCTAAGTTAATGACATGAGATCAATCATATTACCTAATAGACAATCTCTCAACCTATTAACTAATTTATCAACATTATGTTGCAACAAAAAATACAGATACTGAACCTAAATCTATGTATATACTTTAGCATCCAATATATTTAATACTTGGATCAAATACTGACCAATATCTTTTGAATATCAAGTCATACCATGAAAATATATTTTAGGTATGTTGTGAATCTTGTTGTAAATTACAACAAAATTCAATATCAATTTATGAGGAAAAGAATAGTAGCAACCAAAATAAATTGTCTACGGTAATAATAATCCGTACACAGATAATATAACAGAATAAGGCGAGAAAAGACGAAGATTTGTTTACCCAATTCGATCAAACGATCTACTATGGGGGGAGAGAGCAGCTCTCCAATTCACTATACTCTGAAAGTTGTTACAAGAGATTATAGATGAGTTACAAGAAAATAGCCTTCGCAGTTCTCAAAGAACAAACCCTATTTTCTACCCAAGTGTTTCCCAACCTCTCCAACTCTCAATATAAGAATCACTCAAACCCAAGGTGTTTAGAAGTATTTCTCAATCCCCTTAGATAACTCCAAAAATTTCCCAAAAACCTTTTCCTTTCTAAGTTTTCTCTTGGAATTTCCTAAATCCTTATTTTCCCTTGTTGTTGTAAGCTCTAAGATTATCACACTAAAATAACAGAAGAGATCCATATTTATAATAGCCTAAATCCAACAAATCCATAACAAATCCCAAAACATATCTCCTTAATTATTAGAATAAAAGACATTATTATAATTTTATAATATCTCTTAGATTATTATTATATATATATATATATATATCTTATAATATCTTTTAGAATATTTATCTTATAATATCTTTTAAAATATGGTAAATATCTTATAATATCTTTTTATATTAATTTATATGATTTTCAAATTAATATAAAATATTATAACATTAATGAATGGATCAATGAACCGAACCGACCAAATCCGATACCCGTAAATTGTTAGGACTAGACTACTTTTTGACTTTTTGGAAATCTCAAATCATGTTTTCTTTCTCTTCATCAGCAAAGGTTTTAAGGCATAATTCAACAATCTCCACCTTGACTTTAAGCCGTGTTGATACCAATTTAACAATCAACAATATTGCTGCTCTCTATTAAGTTGAAACTCTAATCAATAACCTTGATCAATTTCAAAAAACCCTTGAATCTTGATCTTTCCATTTGCATCTACTTGTTTCCAATTGCCCTTTTCTTCCTATGTAATTTAATAAGCCTACAAGTATGATTTTTCAACCACCCTTGACTCCACCTGTTTTCAAATGCCTCCATGAAGGTTTTTCTTCTTTTATTTTGCAGTCCTTTAGCCACATTAAAGAATAATATACAAGACTAGCATAATCGTCCCTTTGAGATGCTACAATAATCCTTCTTACCTTATCACGAGTCAAATAATAATCAGAGATCTCTGTAGTCATTCCCTCACTACTACTAGTATCCATAATAGGAAACTCCACCTCAAATTGCTTTTTATCCGCTATAGTTTCTCCTAGGTTTCTCCCTTGGTGTTCACTATTCTCCCGCTGGAGAAATTCTCTACCAACCAAGTAAGTTGATTTAATCTCAGATCTTCCCCAAAAACTCAATAACAGCTCAGCAGTAACATGCATTTCTATCTCTTGTTTAATACGGTGGGAGAACTGACTTTAAAGAAATGTCGCGGTAAGCAAGAGTCGCCACCGACTTTTATTTTATCCAATTTATAGAAAGGCTAAAAGAGCAGAAAAACCTTTTTGAAAGAGATTGAGTTTGGGGGGTAAGTTATACAAAGGGAAGGTGTAAGCACCCTTTGTATCCATGGTTATCCATGGGCTCTTAATTGCTTAGCTCACTTTTTGTTTTCAAAATGTTTGAAGTATCGAGTTTGAATAGAAAATGTTTGAATAAGGACTTTAGCTTATAAAATAAGCGTAGCCTTTTTGAAGGTTTTTGAAAAGATAGTGTAAAAGAAATTTTGAATTTAAACCAGAGCGAGCAAGCAATTAAAAGCAATTACCCTTAAATTAAAAGTTTCTGTTCTTTAAGACTTTAATGGGAAAGGGCTATCCATACCATAAAGAGGGCAGGTAGTCTAAGGGAAGGATTTAATAGTCATTTTTAGGCAACCAGTGAGGATACCTTAGCAATGGGACAATCATCATTTACCGAGGCAACTTCGAGGGACAAAATTATTGATGATAATGAACTGAGGGCAACATTTGTTTTGCTTTAGGTATCCTCGGAATCGAGGGACTTGACTATTTGATCGTAATTAAAAGGCAACAGGTAATAAGGCAACAGGCAACAAGGCAACAAGAGAGGTTACCCTAAAGGTGTGTGTGTGGCACAATCAGGTGATTCAGTTCAGTTATATTTATCTTGTAATTAGCGATTATGTTCAGTTCATGGTTTATAACTCCCTAGGGTTACTAACCACGACAATTAATATTATGAAAATTAAAGGCAGAAAAGATAAACTCCTACGCTATTACAATAAACACCTATGGGCAGAAAAATAAAGGCTGAAAATAAAGGCAAAAAATAAACCTAATTACTATTACAAGAAAACTTATTGCGACCTATACACATTTTCTAGAATTTAAATGGCAAAAAATAAATAAATTCAAATAAAAGGCAACAATTTAAATAAATAAATAATTAAAGACATGCGACATACACATAGTATGGGATGAGGAGAGAAATCGTGAATAAAATATAATTTAAGAAAAATCAGGTTTAAAAACCTTATGGCTAAAAAAAACCTAATGGCAAGCTTAAGGGTAAAAACCTACCGTTAATAGACAACTCTTACATTATTGATAATTCCTAAGGTTTGCGAAGTTTTAAAGGCTAAACCTAAGAGAACCTAATTATAATTAAATAAAATTATTTAATCTAAAAATTAAATCCTAATTATTTTAATTAACTAATGGTAATTAATATTATAAATAACTAAATTGTTTAACCTAAATTAAAGTAATTAACTAAATTAAATTAATTGGGAAACCTAATCCTAATTTATTTGTCCTAAAAATTAACCTAATTAATCAAAAAACTAAATTATTAATTAAAAAAACATTTTTAATATTTTGTGAAATAAAGAAAAATTAAATCTTGTGTGAAAATATACTAATTTAATTAAAAAGGAAATTATAAAAGAAGAAAAAAAGAAACAATTTAAGAAAACAAGATAAATAAAACCTGGCTATGATCTTGTGTGCCATGCTTCTGAAGGTGTATGGTGGTCTTGCATTATATTGATCCTCAGATCGGCAGATTCGGCCATCTAGTGGTGAGCACATGAGGGTCCATCGCGAGGGTGCATGGCAGGTGAGCACCGGATTCGTTGGATCTGTAAAAGATAAGCAAACTTGAAAAAAAAACCAATTATGTCACACCCAGGGCTTGAACCCAGGTTAGCAAGATTACTGGCCCCTCTCTCTTGCCAAGTGCGTTGCGTATAATTAGTCGTTAATATGACACACCAAGCAAATAATATATGAAACATGAATAAAAGGTGAGATTTGAAATTGAGTCAAAGTGGGACCCGTGATTTTTGAATGGGCGAATCAGAATAAAACCTTATTCCATGCGTGCGTTATGAGATTCAAATAGACCAATGGAAATCTAGGGTTTGGACACGTCGACGGTCAACCCCTTGAGAAACCCTTGACTTTCAGGCGAGCCACCGTGGACGGTGGTTTCAGCCTTCTTCTTCGATGGCACCTGAAAAAAAACATGTCGAACAAGGAAAAAAAACCACCTGCTCCACATAAAAAAGGCTCAGGAGTTCGAATATGGTCTTAGAATTTCAAATAAACCCCTGGTTCATGAGATTCGAAAGCTTCCCATGGTGCGACGGTGACAATGGCATCGTGTAATTCTCGCGTTACATCTCCCATACTATGACCCTTATCGTCTCTAAACCGCCAGCAAAACTCAAAACAAACGTCACATGGTACAGAAATTGAATGCATTAAGAACCTTGGAACAAGGAAGTCATAGCTTACCGGAGAGTTTGAATGAGTGTCTTCTGGGCACGAGGGAGGTTGGATTTTGACCTGGGGAAGCTCTTGGGACCTTCAGGAATTTAATGGGAAGCTTGAAAGTGATTGAAACTTGCTGCCACAATTCCTTTTTTTAATACCTAACTTTTGCGTTTCTTTTTGTTTTAGAAAGGATGGTTAGGGTTTTTAGAGGCTGCTGCTCGTCCCCCTATCTTGTGAACGAATTCCTCTATATATAAGGCTATATTAGGGTTGACATTGGACCAAAGAAATAGGTTGATTGATTTGAAAAATATTGAAAAAGATTTTACTCAAATTTGATTCAAATCATTCTATTTTTGTCATGATCTCCTTCCAATATCTATCATCATATTTTCCCATCATATTTGCTCAAGATTTGATTGAAAAATCAGCCATTACCAAATCTTTTGTATTTGTCATTATTTCTTTTACTAAATTTTGAATTAAAATGACCATAATTCAAAATAAAATAAATAATAATGATAATAAGGAAAAGATGGCGTGTTGGGCTACTAAATACTCCATGGATATGTTTAGAATCAATAAACTTTGGCCCACCTGTCAAAAATTTAAAATTCATCACTTTGCCTTCCATGCATTTTCCCAAAATCGTTCAACTTTATCAAGCCATAACTCCTTCAATATTTATCATATGGAGATGATCTAGGACTTTTTGGAAAGCCCAAGATATCCTTTAAAATACACTTTGGAACATATTTTTTATTTGGAGATTTATCTTGATGATATTGCTCTTGACAAAAAATAGCTTTTTGCGAGCTTCTAGAAGGACATGTAATGTATTGGCACATATCTCTTATGCGGAAGCATTTCTTGACCTTGAGCCCAACATAAAAGTTGTAGAAAATGAAATTTACTTGAGAATAGGCTTTGGTTAGGGAATTTCTGATAAAGTATGAAAGAGATATGATCAGTCAAAGTTGGGTTGACTTTCTCCTATAAACCGTAATTTAGTAACTTGGACATTTGTGGATTTCTGATCTTTCCTTGATGAATCATGATAAACCCTTGATCAAATGATGAATGTGACTTAAAAATATTGATGTTGACCAAAAATCAGGAGTTTTGACTGTAATTTGACCACAGTTGACTTTTAGGTCAAACTAGTCGACTGTTGACTATATGAGCAATTGACTGAGCAATCTTTGGAATCAGATCTTGAAACTTGATGTGAGGATTCTATGAGGCATATGAGAGGCCATGAAGTCCACTTGAAGTATCAGAAGTTGATTTTACTTGGAGAGAAGCAAAACCCTAGTTGTGGGTCGATTGCTCAGGAGAGAGATAGTCAGGCTCATTTCTCAGTGCTTGAGCCAAAATATTTTGAAATATGATGGGAAAATTTTGGGGTATGACACCTTGATTTCTGCAAAATTCATTATACTCCTCTAAAACTTTATCAAGGCATTCATAACTCCTTAAACTCAAATCCCATAGTTCTTCTTTGTCATGAAAGCCTCTACTAGTTAACGATGAATGAATAACAAAGTTTGAACCTTCTAATATATATATATATACCGCATATTTTAGACCCTTTAGCAATAATCAATTCATCATGCAAAATCTTCAATATTCCATGTTCAACTCTAGTACAATAGCCTAGATGATTAAACATACTTATAGATAACAAATTCCGCTTGAGTTCTGTAACATACCTCACATTGTGAATACGAATTTCACGGTCATCAAGCATTTTAAATCTGAACGTACCAATACCTTGAATCTTGCATGCCTTATTATCACCAAGGCGAACAACTCCACCTTGCACCATCTTCAAAGTTTCAAAGTATTCTATTCTTGGACACGCGTGATAAGAGCAACCTGAGTCAATGACCCAGCTATCTTCAGTTTCCAAACTCGATACTACTAGTACATAAACATCCTCATAATTTTCCTCACCCAAGGCAACTGCAGCTTGAACAGAATCTTTATTGACCTTTCTCTTAAGACAATCCCTTTTAAGGTGACCGAGTTTTTAACAATTAAAATATTTTACCTTTGACTTGTCAGACCTCTTTGATTTGGACATCTCTTTATGCTCACCTCCTCCTCTTGACACATTTAAGCCTTCACCAGTATCTTCAATCTTCAAATCTTTCGACTTTGAAAATTCTTAGGATTTCACCGCCGTCAAGACTTCATCCAAAGTAATAGTACCTTCCTTACCATAAAGAAGGGCATCCTTAAAGTTATCAAAGGATATGGGTAATGAACTCAACATGGTTCTCACTTGTAAATAGTGCCTCTTTGCTCCATGCTCACCGCACCACTTGTTGGGAATCTTGTTGTGAATTACAAAAAAAAAATTCAATATCAATTTGTGAGGCAAAGAATAATAGCAACCAAAATAAATGGTCTACAGCAATAATAATCTGCATGAATAATATAACAGAATAAGGCCTTAACAAGACAAAGGTTTGTTTACCCAGTTCGATCAAGTGATCTACTCTGGGAGAGAGAGCAGCTCTCTGTAACACCCGTAATATTTTAATTTTAATTTAATTTGGAAATTGAATTAATAATTAGAATTATTGTGAGTTTTATGAAAATAATTGGAAAAGGAATGGGTTATAGCATTGGGCCATGTGAGAAGTTAGTAAGCAAGGGGGTGTTGTGTAGTAAATCCCTTTACTAAATTAAAATATTATTTTCATAAAATAATAAGAATTGAGAAAGAAAGAAAAGAACGTGAAAGAAGAGCTGAAGGTTTGGAACACGAAGAACGTAAAGAGGAACGGAAGAGGGAGAGACCAATCAAGAACTCTTGGCTAAGGTAAGGTGGGACTCTCCGGTAAGCATCTATTATCGCATTCTTAGATGATAATATTGATTAGGGATGTCGTTTGAGTAAATTGGTTTGTATGTTAGGTTAGGGATGCTATAATTGATGAAATTGCATGAATTGTGGGATTAATAATGTGTTGTTTTGATGTATGATGATGTATAATGATGTAATTTGTGATTGTACGACTGTAACTGGTGTTTAGAGTCGATTTAGGGGCTTGAATGTATGAAATCGCAAGGTCTGTCGCAGACCTGAGAATCTGCGAAATCGCAGGTCCGCTAAGCGGAGGGGGGTCCGCTAAGCGAAGGACCTAACCTAGCTAGTTTTTGTGTCGGATCGCTAGTGGTCCGCTGAGCGGAGGTCTGAAGGAAGTTCGCTTCTGTCTCGCGTCGCTAGTGGTCCGCTGATGATGATGATGATGATGAATTGAGTATTGGATGATGTTACTCATTGACTTGACGATGGTATAAGTATGTTCATATATGTTTACATTCATTCATAATCATTTGTTGATGTTGTATCCATGATGATGTGTTTGATCAGTGAAGGGCATGATTCCCATTGTGTGGAATCTGTGCTGGCAGGGCCGTATCTTGATGATGTTGGATCGGTCGGTGGGTTATTCCCATTGATGATGTTTGGTACCACATGCATAGTGTCAGTCATTACATATGCATGATTTTTATAACATGATTGAATGTGTTTCAGTGTTATGAATTGATGATGTGTTAGTTGTGTGTTTGTTGAAATTGTCTGAATATGATACAATTGGGTGAATGATATAACTATGACGTGTTATTATTTATGATGCAATAATATTTGTTAATTGAGATGAGACTCACCCTTACATGTTGTTATTTTCAGATTGAGGTAGAGACTTTCCGACTTGGTGAGGATTAGCTCATGAGTCCATGCGTTTTAGTTTAGCGTCAGGTGTCATGCTATGATATAGTGTAACACTGGGGAACGTGATGTTTTGAGTTTATGTTTTGTAACTCTAATTGTTTGTTTGAGTTTGAAGGATAAAGTTTTAAAAGATGTTGAACGTATCCGTATGGTTTAATTTCCGCTGTGTTGGCATGAATTGTTATGTATTATGATGAATTCCTTAGTGGACGCATGACAATGACATTTGATATTTGTTTTAATTATGAATTGTGGCACCCTTGTTTTCATGTTACTCTAAAATATTTATTTAATTGCCGTGGGGTTTAGAAGCGTGTTACAATAGTGGTATCAGAGCATAGTCGGTCATTGTGACCAGATTCTTGTGTCAGTCTTCCTTGTGTATGCGACTAGTGCGGGTTAAACATTGTCGATACTTTTTCTGACTAGATTGTTTGTGACTTAAGAAGAGCAATGGCTGGAAGAGGTGGAAGAAACGACAATGCTTTCGCTAAGGCTCTAGGCATGATTGTTGGTGTGCTTGGAGGAAATGCAAATGGAGCTGGGATTGGTGCTGACCGGCAATTGGGGAACTTTTAGAGGAACAATCCTCCGTTGTTCAAGGGCATGCATGATCCCGTAGGTGCTCAGAAGTGGTTAAAGGAGATCGAGAGGATTTTCAAAGTCATTGATTGTGCTGAAGATCTGAAGGTGAGGTATGGTACACATATGTTGTCTGAAGAAGCTGACGACTGGTGGATGGCCAGTAGAGATGAACTTGAAGCGGCTGGTGTAGTAATTACTTGGGCGGTGTTCAATAGAGAATTCCTGAGAAGGTACTTTCCTGAAGATGTTCGGGGCAGGAAAGAGATCGAATTTTTGGAGCTGACTCAAGGTAATATGACTGTACCAGAGTATGCTTAAAAGTTTGTCGAGTTGGTGAAGTACTACGTTCACTACAACAATGATGAAGCTAGTGAGTTCTCAAAGTGTATCAAGTTTGCGAGTGGCCTTCGTGATGAGATCAAGCAAGGCATCAGATATTAGAGGATTCGGCGATTTGTCGATTTGGTGGACTATATTAGGATATTCAAAGAGGATAACCTTAAGCTGAAGTCATCTCACTCTCGCGAGTTGGTTGACAGGAAAGGTAAGAAGCCTATGGACAGAGGTAAGCCATATGGTAGAGGAAATCCTAAAGCTGGTGATTGGAGGAAGCCTAGTGGGGGAGACTCCAGTGCTTTTGTCCGATGCTACAACTGTGGCGAGATTGGACATCATAAGAATGACGGCAAGCTTGATCAGAAGAAGTGTTTCAAGTGTGATAAAGTGGGCCATGTTGCAGCTGATTGTAAGAAGAAGGTTGTGACTTGCTACAACTTTGGTGAAGAAGGTCACATTAGCCCACAGTGTCCTAAGCCAAAGAAGAATCAGTCTGGTGAGAAGGTCTTTGCTTTGTCTGGGTCAGAGACTACTCCAGAAGATCGATTGATTAAAGGTACATGTTTTATTCATGGCACACCTTTAGTTGCAATTATTGATACTGGAGCAACACATTCATTTATTTCGTTGGATTGTGCTAAAAGATTGGGACTAGAAATATCTGATATTAATGGAAGTATGATTTATTGACACTCCTGCGTCGGGTTCAGTAACTACTTCATCTGCTTGTTTAAATTGTCCGGTTGATATTTTTGGTAGAGAGTTTGGAATGGACTTAGTGTGCCTCCCGTTGAAACAAGTTGATGTAATCCTTGGAATGAACTGGTTAGAGTTCAACCGTGTTCATATAAACTATTTTTTGAAGATGGTGTTTTTTCCTGAAGCTGTTAGTGCTGATGATCTAAACATGATTGCTAGACAGGTGAACGAGGCTATTGGAGATGGTGAAACTGTATTTATGTTGTTTGCATTGATGGATTTGAAAAAGAAAGTGACGAGTAGCGAACTACCAGTGGTATGTGAATTTCCCGAAGTTTTTCCAGAAGATGTGAACAAATTGCCACCAGAAAGAGAAGTGGAATTTGCTATTGATTTGATTCTGGGAACTAGTCCAGTATCGATGGCAGCGTATCGTATGTCGCAGTCTGAGTTGGCTGAACTGAAGAAACAGTTGGAAGAACTACTTGAGAAGAAATTCATTCGCCCGAGTGTGTCTCTGTGGGGTGCGCCTGTGTTGCTAGTAAAGAAGAAAGAGGGTTTTATGAGGCTGTGTATGGACTACAGACAATTGAACAAGGTTACTATCAAGAATCGGTATCCAATGCCAAGGATTGATGATTTGATGGATCAGTTGACTGGAGCGTGTGTATTTAGTAAGATTGATATGAGGTCTGGGTATCACCAAACTCGAGTGAAAGACGACGATACTCAGAAGACTGCCTTTAGAACAAGGTATGGACATTACGAGTGTTCGGTAATGCCGTTTGGAGTTACTAATGCACCTGATGTTTTTATGGAGTATATGAATAGGATCTTCCATCCTTATCTCGATAAATTCGTAAAGGTGTTTATAGATGATATCCTGATATATTCTAAGGATGAGGAAGAACATGCGGAACATCTCAGAATTGTGTTAGAGCGGTTAAGAGAGAAGAAACTTTTTGCTAAATTGTCGAAGTGTGAATTTTGGTTGGAATTTCTTAAGGATTATGATTTTGCTTTGAATTACCATCCTGGTAAGGTGAACGTTGTTGCTGATGCGTTGAGTAGGAAGTCCTTGCACATGTCTATGCTAATGGTGAAGGAATTGGATTTGATTGAACAATTTAGAGACTTGAGTTTGGTGTGTGAAGATACTCCTAATAGTATTAAATTGGATATGCTAAAGCTGAATAGTGGCATTCTTGAAGAGATTAGGGAAGGTCATAAAACTGATGTTGAGTTGATTGATAAAATGACTTTATTTAACCAAGCTAAAAGCGGTGAATTCAGAATTGACGAGAATGGTATATTGAGGTTTGGAGATTGAGTTTGTGTTCCTGATGTTGTTGCGCTTCGAAAGAGTATCCTGGAAGAAGGACACCGTAGTGGATTAAGTATTCATCCTGGTGCTATCAAGATGTATCATGATCTGAAAAGGCTGTTTTGGTGGCCTGGAATGAAGAAAGAAATTGCTGAGTTTGTGTACTCTTGTTTGACGTGTCAGAAGTAAAAAATTGAGCATCGGAAGCCATCTGGGAATATGAAACCGATGTTTATTCCTGAGTGGAAGTGGGATAGGATATCAATGGATGATGTTAGCATGAAAGGGGGTGTGAGTTAGTAAAGCCTTTTTCTAATTTAAGTTATTTTTCATAAAACAAGAAGGAAATTGGGAAAAGAATAGAACGTAAAAGATTGAAGGTTTGGAGCACGAAGAACGTGAAAGAGGAACAAAGAGGAAGAGACCAAAGATCAAGAAATTTGGCTAAGGTAAGGGGGGACTCTTCCAATTATCACCTCTTATTGTAATTATGGATGATAGTGCATGATTGGTTGTGTTGTTGAGTCAATTTGATCATATGTCAGAGTTAGGTTTTTGGGGATTCTAGGGATTGATTAGAATTTGGGATTTTGATGTATGAATTGTCGTATGATGATAGTCTAATAGGTATGAATGAATCCTATGAATGAAAGTGTGAAAATGGACTATTTTAGACTGAAAATCGTGGACTGATAGGAGTAAAAACGAGTGAGAATTGGACTGATACGAAGTTGCAGGTTCTGGACATTTTCTAGTGTTTCGCCGAAATAGTGTCATACGCGTATGGGATGAGGCCATACGCGTATGAGGGACAATCCCCAGGGGCAATACGCGTATGATACGCAGCTGCCCTGTCCCAAAGACCATGTGCTGGTGATTCGCGTATGAGGAGCGTATGAGAGTGGTCATACGCATATGAGAAAATTTAAAGAGGGTTTTGTTTCTGATGATACGCGTATGAAGAGGCTGATACGCGTATGAAATGTTTTCTGGGAAATTTTGACTCTGGTGAAACGCGTATGATACGCGTATGGTATAGGGCGATACGCGTATAGGCTTGGTGATACGCGTATGGTTGTTGTGTGTTAAAAATCCTGTTTTGTGATTTTCTTTGAAAGTTCAATGATGGGTAACTTTCGATCTGTAGGCCTGTTTTCTGTGCCGTTTGAGGATGATGAACCTCGTGATATGATCTTGTGTTATTGATGATGATTTGAATTGTATTGAATGATTGCTAATATACATATGAACATGCTTAATGATGATGATGATGATGATGATGATATAAGCATGTTGTGTATGTTGCATTCATTAGATAGTCATTTGATGAGGGCTGAATCCTAATGATGAGAGGATTTAGTGAAGGGCATAATTCCCATTGTGTGGAATTTGTGCTGGCAGGGCCGTATCTGGATGATGTTAGATCGGTCGGTGGGTTATTCCCATTGATGATGTTTGGTACCACATGCATTGAGTCAGTTGCATTCATATGCATGAATTTGAATTTGATAATATGACTGAATGTATTTCATTGTTATGCTTTGGTTATATATGATTCGTGCGATGATGAATTATCTGAATATAGATGGATTGGGTGAATAATGTAACTATTAATGTGTTGTTATTTATAATGCAATAATATTTGTTAATTGCGAATGAGACTCACCCTTACACTATATTTTTCAGATTGAGGATAGCGGCTTCGACTCGGTGAGGATTAGCTCATGAGTCAATGTGATAGTTAGCGTCGGTGTCATGCTCTGATAGATTTAACACTGGGGGAACGTTGTTTTTAAGTTTATGGCAATAACTCTGTTTTTTTTTAATTTATTTTTGAGGATTAAAAGCATTGGTGATGTGATGCTAGTTTTGATGATTTATTCCGCTGTGTAAAACATGAGATATTTGATTTATGAGTTATGTTGAGATGTTTCTTCAGTGAATGCATGACATACGACCGATGGTGTTTATTTTAGAGTGAAGACCCATTTTGGTCCCTCACAAAAACTACAGAACCCAAATTAGTCCTCCACAAAAAATATGACCCGATTTAATCCCTTACAAAATATAACCGGGTCATATTAGTCCTTCTGGGGATATTTTTTTCAAACCGGTTTTTTCTTCTACTTTTAAACCGTGACTGGACCGCCAAGTCGTATCGGGTCCTAATATCGGGTCCTAATATCGGGTCCTATTTTTTGTGGAGGACTAATTTGGATTCTGTAGTTTTTGTGAGGGACCAAAATGGGTCTTCACTCTTTATTTTATTATGAATTGTGACGCCCTTGTGCATGTTACTCTGATTTTAAAATGTTTAATTGCCATGGAGTTTAGAAGGGTGTTACAATAGTGGTATCAGAGCATAGTCGGTCGTTGTGACCAAAGTCTTAGTGTCAGTCTTTCCTGTGTATGCGGCTAATACGAGTTATTTGTTGATACTTTTATTCTAACTGAATTGTTTGTGATCAAGCAGAACAATGGCTGGAAGAGGAGGAAGAAATGATGATGCTATCGCTGAGGCCTTAGGCATGATTGCTGGTGTGCTGGGAGGAAATGCTGGAGGGGCAGGGATTGGTGCTGATAGGCAACTGGGGAATTTTTAGAGGAACAATCCTCCGTTGTTCAAGGGTACGCACGATCCGGAAGGTGCTCAGAAGTGGCTGAAGGAGATCGAACGGATTTTCAGAGTCATTGATTGTGCTGAGAACCTGAAAGTGAGGTATGGTACACATATGTTATCTGAAGAAGCTGATGACTGGTGGATGGCCACTAGAGCTGAATTGGAAGTTGATGGTGTGGATGTTTCTTGGGCTGTGTTCAATAGAGAATTTTTGAGAAGGTACTTCCCTGAGGATGTTAGGGGCAGAAAAGAAATTGAATTTCTGGAGCTGGTTCAAGGTAATATGACGGTACCCGAGTATGCTTTGAAGTTTGTTGAGCTGGCAAAGTACTATGTTCACTACAACAATGATGAAGCTAGTGAGTTCTCGAAATGTGTCAAATTTGAGAATGGCCTTCTTGATGAGATCAAGCAAGGCATTATATACCAGAGGATTCGGAGATTTGTTGACTTAGTAAACTGTAGCAGAATCTTCGAAGAGGATAACATTAAGCTGAAGTCATCTCACTCTCGCGAGTTAGTTGGCAAGAAAGGGAAGAAGCCTATGGATAGGGGTAAGCCATACAATAGAGGTAAGGCTGTTGATTGGAAGAAACCTAGTGGAGGAGATTCCGGTGCTCGTGTCAGATGCTACAATTGCGGCAAGATGGGACATTGTAGATCTGAATGTAAGCTTGATCAGGAGAAGTGTTTCAAGTGTGACCAATTGGGTCATGTTGTTGCTGACTGTAAGAAGAGGGTTGTGACTTGCTACAATTGTGGTGAAGAAGGCCACATTAGTCCGAATTGTACTAAGCCAAAGAAGAACCAAGCGGGAGGGAAGGTTTTTGCTTTGACTGGATCGGAGACTACTCCAGAAGATCGTTTGATTAAAGGTACGTGTTTTATTCATGGCACACCTTTAGTTGCAATTATAGAAACTGGAGCAACTCATTCTTTTATTTTGATGGATTGTGCTAAGAGGTTGAATTTAGAATTCTCTGAAATAAATGGAAGTATGGTTATTGACACTCCTGCGTCGGGTTCAGTAACTACTTCATCTGCCTGTTTGAATTGTCCGGTTGATATTTTTGGAAGAGAATTCGGGATGGACTTAGCGTGTCTTCCATTGAAACAACTTATTGTAATCCTGGGAATGAACTGGTTGGAATTCAACCGTGTTCATATCAACTGTTTTGCAAAGACGGTAATTTTTCCTGAAGCTGTTAGTGCCGATGACCTAAACATGACAGCTAGACAAGTGAATGATGCTATTGAAGACGGTGCAACTGTATTTATGTTGTTTGCATTGATATATTTGAAAGAGAAAGTGGCGAGTAGCGAACTACCAGTGGTATATGAATTTCCAGAAGTTTTTCCGGAAGATGTGAATGAATTACCACCAGAAAGAGAAGTAGAATTTTCTATTGATTTGGTTCCGGAAACTAGTCCAGTGTCGATGGCACCATATCATATGTCGCCGTCTGAGTTGGCTGAACTGAAGAAACAATTAGAAGAATTGCTTGAGAAGAAATTCGTTCGTCCTAGTGTTTCTCCGTGGGGTGCGCCTGTGTTACTGGTAAAGAAGAAAGAGGGTTCGATGAGGCTGTGTGTGGATTACATACAATTGAACAAGGTTACTATCAAGAATCAGTATCCACTGCCGAGGATTGATGATTTGATGGATCAGCTGGTTGAAGCGTGTGTATTTAGTAAGATTGATCTAAGGTCTGGGTATCACCAAATTCGTGTGAAGGATGACGATATTCAGAAGACTGCCTTTAGGACGAGGTATGGACATTACGAGTATTCGGTAATGCCGTTCGGAGTTACTAATGCACCTGGAGTTTTTATGGAGTATATGAACATGATCTTTAATCCTTATCTCGATAAGTTCGTGGTGGTGTTTATAGATGATATCCTGATATATTCTAAGAATGAGGAAGAACATGCGGAACATCTCAGAATTGTGTTAGAGTTGTTAAAAGAGAAGAAACTCTTTGATAAATTGTCGAAGTGTGAATTTTGGTTAAAGGAAGTCAGTTTTCTTGGACATGTGATTTCCAAGAATGGTATTGCTGTTGATCCTACAAAGATAGAAGCGGTATCTTAGTGGGAAGCTCCGAAGTTAGTGTCAGAGATTCGTAGTTTCCTTGGTCTTGCAGGTTACTACAGGAAGTTTATTGAAGGATTTTCGAAGTTAGCGTTGCCACTAACCAAACTGACCAGAAAGGGGCAAGCATATATTTGGGATTCGAAATGTGAAGAAGGATTCCAAGAGCTTAAGAAGAGGTTGACAAGTGCTCCTATTTTGATTTTACCGAATCCGACAGAATCATTTGTGGTTTATTGTGATGCGTCATTGATGGGTTTAGGTGGTGTATTGATGCAAAACCACAAAGTGGTAACTTATGCGTCGAGACAACTCAAAGTGCATGAAAGGAATTATCCAACTCATGATTTAGAGTTAGCCGCCGTGGTTTTCGTTTTGAAGTTGTGGCGACATTATTTGTATGGTTCGAGGTTCGAAGTGTTCAGTGATCATAAGAGTCTGAAGTATCTCTTTGATCAGAAAGAGCTTAATATGAGGCAGAGGAGGTGGTTAGAATTTCTAAAGGATTACGATTTTGGTTTGAATTACCATCCTGGTAAGGCAAACATTGTTACCGATACGTTGAGTAGGAAGTCCTTGCACATGTCTATGCTAATGGTGAAGGAATTGGATTTGATAGAACAATTCAGAGACTTGAGTTTGGTGTGTGAAGATACTCCTAATAATATTAAATTGGGTATGCTAAAGCTGACTAGTGGTATTCTTGAAGAGATTAGAGAGGGTCAGAAAACTGATGTTGAGTTGATTGATAAGATAACTTTGATTAACCAAGGTAAGGGCGATGAATTCAGAATCGACGAGAATGGTATATTGAGGTTTGGTGATCGAGTTTGTGTTCCTGATGTTGTTGCGCTTTGAAAGAGTATCCTGGAAGAAGGACACCGTAGTGGATTAAGTATTCATCCTGGTGCTACCAAGATGTATCATGATCTGAAAAGGCTGTTTTGGTGGCCTGAAATGAAGAAAGAAATTGCTGAGTTTGTGTACTCTTGTTTGACGTGTCAGAAGTCAAATATTGAGCATCATAAGCCATCTGGGTATATGAAACCGATGTTTATTCCTGAGTGGAAGTGGGATAACATATCAATGGATTTTGTTTCTAGTTTTCCGAGAACTGTTCAGAATTTTGAAGCTATCTGGGTCGTGGTGGACAGGTTGACAAAGTCTGCACATTTTATACCAGTAAGAATGGATTATCCGATGGAGAAGTTGGCTCAGTAGTATATTAAGAAGATAGTTAGTCTACATGGTATTCCTTCAAGTATCGTGTCAGACAGAGATCCAAGGTTTACGTCGAAGTTCTGGGAAGGTTTGCAGAAGGCTTTGGGTACTAAGCTGAGATTGAGTTCTGCTTATCATCCAAAGACGGATGGACAGACTGAGAGGACAATTCAATCGTTGGAAGATTTGTTGTGTGCTTGTGTATTGGAAAAAGGAGGTGCTTGGGATAGTTATATGCCTTTGATTGAGTTTACCTACAACAACAGTTTTCATTCGAGTATTGGTATGGCTCCGTTTGAGGCGTTGTACGGTAGAAGGTGTTAAACTCCATTATGTTGGTATGAATCTGGTGAAAGCGCTGTGATTGGACCAGAAATTGTACAACAGACTACGGAGAAGATTAAGATGATTCAAGAGAAGATGAAAGCTTCTCAGAGTCGTCAGAAAAGTTATCATGACAAGAGGAGGAAAACACTTGAGTTTCAAGAGGGAGATCATGTGTTTATGAGGGTTACTCCGATGACAGGTATTGGTCGAGCTTTAAAGTCGAAGAAGTTGACTTCGCATTTTATTGAACCATTCCAAATTTCTGAAAGAGTGGGAGAAGTGGCATATCGTATTGCTTTACCGCCGATGCTTGCAAATTTGCATGATGTATTTCATGTGTCTCAGTTGAGGAAATACATTTTGGATCCGTCCCATGTGATCCAAGTAGATGATATACAAGTGAAAGACAACTTGATGGTTGAGACTTTACCTGTGAGGATTGAAGATCGAAGGCTGAAGCAATTACGTGGCAGGGAAATAGCTTGGGTCAGAGTAGCTTGGGGAGGACCGGCCGAGGGAAATGTTACATGGGAGCTAGAGAGTCACATGAAGGATTCTTATCCAGAACTCTTTACCTAAGGTATGTTTTCGAGGATGAAAACTCTTTTAGTGGAGAAGAGTTGTAACACCCGTATAATTTTAAATTAATTTAAATTGGAAATTTAATTAATATTAGAATTATGTTGATTTATGGAAAATAAAATTAGAAAATGAAAGGTTTAAGGCATTGGGCCAATGAATGATGTTAGAAGGAAAGGGGGTGTGAGTTAGTAAAGCCTTTTTCTAATTTAAATTATTTTTCATAAAACAAGAAGGAAATTGGGAAAAGAATAGAACGTGAAAGATTGAAGGTTTGGAGCACGAAGAACGTGAAAGAGGAACAAAGAGGAAGAGACCAAAGATCAAAAAATTTGGCTAAGGTAAGGAGGGGGCTCTTCCAATTATCACCTCTTATTGTAATTATGGATGATAGTGCATGATTGGTTGTGTTGTTGAGTCAATTTGATCATATGTCAGAGTTAGGTTTTTGGGGATTCTAGGGATTGATTAGAATTTGGGATTTTGATGTATGAATTGACGTATGATGATAGTATAATAGGTATGAATGAATCCTATGAATGAAAGTGTGAAAATGGACTATTTTAGACTGAAAATCGTGGACTGATAGGAGTAAAAACGAGTGAGAATTGGACTGATACGAAGTTGCAGGTTCTGGACATTTTCTGGTGTTTCGCGTATGAAACAATGCCATACGCGTAAGGGATGAGGCCATACGCGTATGAGGGACAATCCCCAGGGGCAATACGCGTATGATATGCAGCTGCCCTGTCCCAAAGACCATGTGCTGGTGATTCGCGTATGAGGAGCGTATGAGAGTGGTCATACGTGTATGAGAAAATTTAAAGAGGGTTTTGGTTCTGATGATACGCGTATGAAGAGGGTGATACGCGTATGAGATGTTTTCTGGGCACTTTTGACTCTGGTGAAACGCGTATGATACGCGTATGGTATCGGGCGATACGCGTATAGGTTTGGTGATACGCGTATGGTCGCTGTGTGTTAAAAATCCTGTTTTGTGATTTTCTTTGAAAGTTCAATGATGGGTAACTTTCAATCTGTAGGCCTGTTTTGTGTGCCGTTTGAGGATGATGAACCTCGTGATATGATCTTGTGTTATTAATGATGATTTGAATTGTATTGAATGATTGCTAATATACATATGAACATGCTTAATGATGATTATGATGATGATGATATAAGCATGTTGTGTATGTTGCATTCATTACATAGTCATTTGATGAGGGCTGAATCCTAATGATGAGAGGATCCAGTGAAGGGCATAATTCCCATTGTGCGGAATTTGTGCTGGCAGGGCCGTATCTGGATGATGTTAGATCGGTCGGTGGGTTATTCCTATTGATGATGTTTGGTAGCACATGCATAGAGTCAATTGCATTCATATGCATGAATTTGAATTTGATAATATGACTGAATGTATTTCATTGTTATGCTTTAGTGATATGTGATTCGTGCGATGATGAATTATCTGAATATAGATTGATTGGGTGAATAATGTAACTATTGATGTGTTGTTATTTATAATGCATTAATATTTGTTAATTGCGAATGAGACTCACCCTTACACTATATTTTTCAGATTGAGGATAACGGCTTTGACTCGGTGAGGATTAGCTCATGAGTCAATGTGATAGTTAGCGTCGGTGTCATGCTCTGATAGATGTAACACTGGGGGAACGCTGTTTTTAAGTTTATGACAATAACTCTGTTTTATTTAATTTATTTTTGAGGATTAAAAGCATTGACGATGTGATGCTAGTTTTGATGATTTATTCCGTTGTAAAACATGAGATATTAGATTTATGAGTTATGTTGAGATGTTTCTTCAGTGAATGCATGACATACGACCGATGATGTTTATTTTATTATGAATTGTGACGCCCTTGTGCATGTTACTCTGATTTTAAAATGTTTAATTGCCGCGGGGTTTAGAAGGGTATTACACTTGGGATAGTTATCTGCCTTTGATTGAGTTTACCTACAACAATAGTTATCATTTGATTATCGGTATGGCTCTGTTTGAGGCTTTGTATGGTAGAAGATGTCGAATGTCGTTATGTTGGTATGAATCTGGTGAGAGTGTTGTGATCGGGCCAGAAATTGTACAACAAACTACGAAAAAGATTAAAATGATTCAGGAAAAGATGAAAGCTTCTCAAAGTCGTCAGAAGAGTTATCACGACAAGAGAAGGAACACACTCAAGTTTCAAGAAAGAGATTATGTGTTTATGAGAGTTACTCCTATGACAGGTATTGGTCGGGCTTTGAAGTCAAAGAAGTTGACTCCGTGTTTTATTGGTCCGTTTCAGATTTCTGAAAAAGTATGATAAGTAGCCTATAGTATTGCGTTACCGCCGATGCTTGCGAATTTGCATGATGTATTTCATGTGTCTCAGTTGAGGAAATAGGTCGCGGATCCATCTCATGTGATCCAGATAGATGATGTACAGGTGAACGATAACTTAACCGTTGAGGCTTTACCTGTGAGGATTGAAGATCGAAAGCTGAAGAAGTTATGTGGTAAAGAGATAGCTTTGGTCAGAGTGGCTTGGGGAGGACCAGCTGATGGGAATGTCACTTGGGAGCTGGAAAGTCAGATGAAGGATTCCTATCCGGAACTTTTTACCTGAGGTACGTTTTCGAGGACCAAAACTCTTTTAGTGGGGGAGAGTTGTAACACCCGTAATATTTTAATTTTAATTTAATTTTGAAATTGAATTAATAATTAGAGTTATTGTGATTTTTATGAGAGTAATTGGAAAAGGAATGGGTTATAGCATTGGGCCATGTGAGAAGTTAGTAAGCAAGGGGGTGTTGTGTAGTCAAGCCCTTTACTAAATTAAAATACTATTTTCATAAAATAATAAGAATCAGGAAAGAAAGAAAAGAACGTGAAAGAAGAGTTGAAGGTTTGGAACACGAAGAACATAAAGAGGAACGGAAGAGGGAGAGACCAATCAAGAACTCTTGGCTAAGGTAAGGGGGGACTCTCCGGTTAGCATCTATTATCGCATTCTTAGATGATAATATTGATTAGGGATGTCGTTTGAGTCAATTGGTTTGTATGTTAGGTTAGGGATGTTATAATTGATGAAATTGCATGAATTGTGGGATTAATAATGTGTTGTTTTGATGTATGATGATGTATAATGATGTAATTTGTGATTGTATGACTGTAACTGGTGTTTAGAGTCGATTTTGGGGCTTGAATGTGTGAAATCGCAGGGTCTGTCGCAGACCTGAGAATCTGCGAAATCGCAGGTCCGCTAAGCGAAGGACCTCACCTAGCTAGTTTCTGTGCCGGGTCGCTAGTGGTCCGCTGAGCGGAGGTCTGAAGGAAGTTCGCTTCTGCCTCGCGTCGCTAGTGGTTCGCTGAGCGGACCTTGTTGTGCAGAAAATTGTCCCAACTTGAAAATAATGTATCTTTTGAACCGTTGGCCTGTTTTGAGTGTCGTTTTGAGTATGATAGACCTCATAACATAACCTATGCGTTTAAGTGAAGAAATGAGGTGTAACTTTTGATTATTAATTAATCATGATTTATTGCTTGGTGAATGATGTATTGTGCATATATGTGATGAAATGTGATAATACATGCTATGTTGAAGCATTAATCATGTGATGATTTATTGGTTGTTTGACGATGATGATTAGATAATATTTGAATGACGTTAACATATGTACATGCTTTGATGATGATGATGATGAATTGAGTGTTGGATGATGTTACTCATTGACTTGACGATGGTATAAGTATGTTCATATATGTTTGCATTCATTCATAATCATTTGTTGAGGTTGTATCCATGATGATGTGTTGGATCAGTGAAGGGCGTGATTCCCATTGTGTGGAATCTGTGCTGGCAGGGCCGTATCTTGATGATGTTGGATCGGTCGGTGGGTTATTCCCATTGATGATGTTTGGTACCACATGCATAGTGTCAGTCATTACATATGCATGATTTTCATAACATGATTGAATATGTTTCAGTGTTATGAATTGATGATGTGCTAGTTGTGTGTTTGTTGAAATTGTCTGAATATGATACAATTGGGTGAATGATATAACTATGACGTGTTATTATTTATGATGCAATAATATTTGTTAATTGCGATGATACTCACCCTTACATGTTGTTATTTTTAGATTGAGGTAGCGACTTTCCGACTTGGTGAGGATTAGCTCATGAGTCAATGCGTTTTAGTTTAGCGTCAGGTGTCATGCTCTGATATAGTGTAACACTGGGGAACGTGATGTTTTGAGTTTATGTTTTGTAACTCTAATTGTTTGTTTGAGTTTGAAGGATAAAGTTTTAAAAGATGTTGAACTTATTCGTATGGTTTAATTTCCGCTGTGTTGGCATGAATTGTTATGTATTATGATGAATTCCTCAGTGGACGCATGGCAATGACATTTGATATTTGTTTTAATTATGAATTGCGGAACCCTTGTTTTCATGTTACTCTGAAATATTTATTTAATTGCCGCGGGGTTTAGAAGGGTGTTACACTCTCCAATTCACTATACTCAGAAATTTGTTACAAGAGATTACAGATGAGTAACAAGAAAATTGCCTTCGCAGTTCCCCAAGAACAAACCGTATTTTCTACCCAAGTGTTTCCCAACCTCTCAAACTTTCGATATAAGAATCACTCAAACCCAATGTGTTTAGAAGTATTTCTCAATCCCCTTAGATAACTCCAAAAGTTTCCCAAAAACCTTTGCCTTTCTGAGTTTTCCTTTAGAATTTCCTAAACCCTTATTCTCCCTTGTTGTTGAAATCTCTAACCTTATCACACTAAAATAATAGAAGAGATCCATATTTATAATAGCCAAAATCCATAACAAATCCTAAAATATATCTCCTTAATTTTTAGAATAAAAGATATTATTATAATCTTATAATATCTCTTAGACTATTATAAATATATACATCTTATAATATCTTTTAGAATATTATAAATATATATCTTATAATATCTTTTAAAATATTATAAATATCTTATAATATCTTTCTAAATTAATTTATATGATTTATAAATTAATATAAAATATTCTAACATTAATGAATGAATCAATGAACCGAATCGACCGAACCCGATACCCGTAAATCGTTCGGACCAGACAACTTTTTGACTTTCTGATTTCTGGAAATCTTAAAATATGTTTTGTTTCTCTTCATCAACAAAGGTGTAAGGCATACTTGAACAAGGAAGCTAATCCAATACAAGCAATAAGAACGAAGAACCCATCAATATTAAAACTTAAGAATAATTACATAGAACACCATTGTCAATACCAAAAAAAAAGTACTAGGACTAATACATCTAACCCCAAAAAAAAGAGAAATTTTGCTACAGTTACTCGTTGTAGCTTTGTAGTCAAGTCCTTAAAGAAAGAAGTTGAATAACATATGTTGAGGATTCCTCTAACAATGCTTTTTCCCTTAATCTTCCTTTCCTATACTCTCTTGTTGTGATTTATGGTGAGAACCTAACTTTTAGAAGAACTACCTTGAATCCACCAATATATCTTAAAGATATTCCTGTCACCCCTTTTTATAGGGTTTGAAATGGTATGCTCACCAAGTGCACCGCTCGGGCTCGCTTAGCGCACCTACTTTCTTCTTGGCTATGTAATGCCAACTCACCTGCAACTTTCCTTGTCGCTTTCACTCTTCTAAGTTCACCTCTTACACTCGCTTATCCACTAAACATTACCTTCGTCCTTCACCATAAAGTAACTTAACTCTGAATTCATGAACTGCCATTGCTCTCTAAGTGCGCATGTGTTTTTGGTTTAGTGAGGTTGCCACATTTTCTCGCTTAGCGTGCCTATATTCTTGGCTTAGCAAGCCTTCATTTTTTGGAAAATTACTTTGGCTTGCCTTTATGTTGGTTTGGTGATTTATTGAAACCTTTTACCTATTTTAGTCAATTCACTGTTAAAATGTCCAACCAAACATTTTATCACTTTTCATTGATAAATGAAGGTTTATTTAATCAATTACTTATAAAGTAAGTTAATAAGTGCCTACTTATTTAACGTATTTTTAGCACTTATCAACCACCCCATATTTCCATCACATATTCCAAATTAGGGTCAAGGTTGATCTGCATTTCAGCTACAATCTTTTAGGAAATAAAGTTATATGAAGCTCTAGAATCCACTAATATCATTACTAATTTACCATAAATTCCCCCCCATAACTTCGTAGACTTCTTCGATATCATACGGAGATGCATCCCATGTGTAATTGCATTTCACTACCCTCCTCCAAAATTTTCTCCCATTTTACATCATTGTTATCACCTTCACGCAACAACAACACATTTGAGTGAGGGTTCTTGCACAAATGGCCTGATGCAAATAGTTTGTCCCACCGAAAATACAATTCCTTCTTCCACTTATCCTCTAATTCCATATATGGTGGTCTCCGGAAATAGGAATTTCGACGTGAACACCACTTGTAGTTGAATTTTCATATTAAGTCACTGACCTAGAGCTTCCAGGCATGTCGGGTCGCCCGATTTTCTAAGAATTTTAACCCTGTACTTTTTTTCCTAAACGGATGTTTATAGGGGTACCCAGATCCCATACCCGACTTGTCCCATCTATTTTTAAATGCATTCCAATTATCCACTGGCCCAAATTTCTTATTGGACTAATTTCCTTCCAAGTCCAAAACCTTATTCTTCTCTTCTATCTTCTTCTCCATTTCCACCATACTTCATACATATATCTATAGTAACATGAAAGCTTACCTTAGCATGTACGACTTCCCTTAAGCCACTAATGAATGCCTCGATCAACATATCTTCAACAAACCAACTTGAATTGCTCAATGAATTTAGGAACGAAGTTAGTGTATTTGAGACACATCAATACCTTATAAGGGTTCTCAAACTTTGCATTAAGGAAACGAATCAATAAAGCTAAATGCAACATGATATGTGAAATACGTTATGTGCACACACCCACCAATGAAACCAATTCATTTCCTCAACTTCAAAACAAGTCGATGTTGCTAACACCTTCTAGTCCTCCAGAATATGGTTGATCTCAAAATATCACTCATCATCCAACCATCACTCATCATTCGAGAATTTGAACCTGGACTCTGTTAGACTTGAGACTTCATACACAAGAGGGGGGTGGATTGTGTGGTTTAGAAAAATATGGTTTTAAAAATTTTTGACAAGTTAAATCAGAGTTTAAAAACATTTTTAAAAGTATAAGCAACGAAAATCAAATAGCAGCAAATAAATAGTTAAAGGAAAAGAAGAACACAGAGAATTATAGAGTGTCATACCCCAAAATTTGCCCACACTATTTCTCTTATGCAAATTCAAATCAATACATAAAGCTCCAAGACACATTCTCCTATACAAGGCTCAGAAACTAGGGTTTGGTTTGTTCAAAGGGAAAACAATGAATCAATGGCTCCAAGACATCCTATATGGCTCAATATATCTCACATTATCTCTATGACAAGTATCAAGTCTCAACTCAAAGGATTGGTCACTCAATTGTTCAGAAAATCAACAGTCGACTGGGTTAACCTAAAAGTCAACTGTGTCAAAATAAAGTCTAAACTCCTGATTTTTTGTCAAAATCCTCATATGGAAGTATCATTCACCATTTGATCAATAGTTGATCATGTTTCATCAAGGAAAGATCAAAAAATCAACAAATCAAAAAGTTTCTAAATTAGGGTTTGTATAGGAGAAAGTCAACTAAACTTTGACCAAGCATAACTCTCACATGGAACATCAGAAATTTTCCATCCAAAGCTCATTTTGAAGGAAATTTGATTCTCTACAATTTTGTCTCTCACATGCCAAGTCTAAAAATGCTTCATTTGAGAGATATGGACCAAAACATTATTGGTCCTTTTCAAAAGTCAACAAAAAGCCACTTTTTTTTAAAAGGACACGCCAGGAGCATGGAAAATCATTTTTATATGAGACCAAAGACACTGGTTAGAGGACTCTCTAAGGTTTCTAAAAAGTCCTAGAACACTTCCATACCTCAAAAATTGAGAGAGATAGGCCTTGTCAAAGTTGGGTTATTTTGGAGGGAAAAATGTGAAAGAATTTGGATTTTTTGCAAATGGGCCCAAGTTATTTTGATTCAATCTTGATCCACAAGTTATCCAAAGCCTAAGAATCAATTGCCACGAATTTACTTGAATTATGTGATTTATTATGAATTTTTATTCATATTAAAAATGATTAAAAATCAAATAAATCATATAATTAGAAGAAATTTGATTTGATTTGATTTGTGACTCATTCCAATCATCAATTAACACAAAATATTGATTCAAATTCGTGGAAAATAGATTGGCATAATATTGGATCATATTGGCTAATTTTAGAAAGGACCCATGGCATATTTTCAATCAAATTTTCATCACATTCAATTCAAGATTCAAAAGAGATTTGATCAACTTCTCTTGACCTAATCATTCCCCTATATATACTGATCAAGTCCATAGCACAAGGATTACGATTTTCTACATCCAAGAGCCTATAACCCGAGTTCAAAAAAAGGAGAAAAATTCAAGATTCAATTTGGAGTTCTAGGCAAATTCAAGACTTGTGAGTGATCCTAATACCTTCCCTGATCATCACTGAACGATTCTCGATTGTCCTCAAGCTTCAAAGCATCAAGAATCACCTCCTATTTGCCACAGTTTGTCAATTCTAGATTTGGTTCGATTTGCATCATGCAAGCATTATTATTCATATTTAATTGCATATCTATGTTTAGCATATCCTAATAACCGATTCTGGAAAGTTTGGAACGATTTGATGTTAGTATGAATATGATGCCATGTTAGGGCTCGAAGCTCCAATTTGGGGTTTTTTAGTATAGGTAAAATTGGAACAAATCAATGCCATGGTCATGTTCGCAAGGACCAGACGAATCTAATGGTAAGGGTGCGCCAAATTTCTATAGCACTTTGGTCCTATTCGCTATTTTTCAGGTTTGGTATGCAAGGTCTTTTATAGCGCATCAAGCCAAAAAGCGCTGTAAAAAATGTTTTACAGTTTTTCCTCGTGAAGAAGATGACTGCATGGCGCAGTCTGATTGGCTGATTCACGCGCGCGCTTCAAATTCAAATCTGGGTGATTCAGTGATTTAAGACGCACGCGCTTGCCATGTTCCTCATCCAGCCAGCCATCAGATCATGCTGTCAACAGATCCAACGCATCCAGGAGCGAGGGTACACCATAGCCCACGCGCGTGAGCCACACCTGATCGCAAGTTCAGTTTTTTGCAATTTTTTATTTTTAATTACATAGCCTATTATTTTTATTTATAAAATAAATATATCATTTTAATTCTTTTCTTTTTCTTAATAATAATAAAACTATATATTTATTTTTCTAAAAAATCCTTTTTTATAATTAGTATTTATTTTATTTATTAATTTCATATATACTTATTTCTTTATTTATTTGATTAATATATATTATTATGCTTTATTTATTTATAATAATTTTATTTTCTTATTTACTTATTTACATATTTAATATTTATTCCATATATTTATTTTAATTATATATATTTTTTTAATTTAATTAATATTTAATTATTTAATTACTTCAAAAATTCATATTTATTTTATTCTAATTCTAAAAATTTCCTAAAAAAATACTTGCGTGCTGGATTTTATTTTCTCTTCCCTAATTTAATTAATTAGGTCGCAAGACCAATAATTAATAAAATTGCTTTCATTTTCTTATTCAATTTGTACCCTAATCAGGGTTTACGAAGATCATTCCATACACTGAAATATTTCTTTTTCTGTGCTTTTCTTTTAGGATTGACTTTTTTTCAAATGCCTTCCAACTATGCGCCTGATCAGGATCCGAAGCTAAGTATTCAATTTAAATATTATTATTTTAAAGTCTATTTTGTTTCCTTTAAATTAGGGTTTGCCTTTAAATAAATCTTGCCTACATTCACTTTTCCGCCTCTGCTTTGCCATTTTTTAGGGTTAACCCCGAGGCTTCCTCCGACTGCCAACCATATCAGATCAAATCAAAAGCTAAGTGTTCTTTTCTACTTTTGCTTGCTATTTTTTCCACTTTTTCAGGGTTTGTCAGTTGCCAAAGCTTCGAATAGTCGGTAACCCTAAACCCTGATCTTAATTAATACTTGTTCAGACTTATTGCTCTATTTATCCCGCTGGTTTCATTTTCCCTTCCTCCCGCTGGTTTCATTTTCCCTTTCCCCATTATTGCTTTAATTGTTAATATTAATTGCTGTGGTTAGTAATTCTAGGGAGTGCAAGCTTGTAATTAACCTAGAATAACTAATTATAAGATAAATATCTGAATCAAACCACGTGATTGTTGCACCCACGTACACTTTTGGGGTAACCTCTTTGTTGCCTGTTGCCTGTTGCCTGTTGCCTGTTGCCTTGTTGCCTTGTTGCGTTGTGTATTTTTTGCAGAATAGCCATGTCCCTCGAATACGAGGATACCTCAACCATGTTGCCTCGATAAATACAAAGGTCATAAGACCCTAATGATGTTGCCTTCGATACACCAATATGACCTCGACCCTCGGAAGTTGCCTACGAAAGGCTGAGGTATCCTCTGGCTGCCTACGAAAGGCTATTCTGGTCCTTCCCTTAGACTACCTGCCTCTCTATGGCATGGGACAGTCTTATGGCGAACGATATTGCGACGACCCTTCAACCTCCAAATGAAAGGCTTCCTGCCCTCTTATGGCATGGATAGACCCTTTCACCCTGAAAGGCTAAAAGAACTATTTTCTACATTATTAAGGTAGTTGCCCCTGATTGCTTTGCCTTGCTCTAAAACCTTTTTCATATTCTTTCTCATAAACCTTCAAAATGGCTACGCTCATTTACGAGCTAAAGTCCATATTCTTTTCTTCTACATTTCTTTTCAAAACGAGCAAAGCAATTAAGAGCCCATGGAAAACCATGGATGCAAAGGGTGCCTTACACCTTCCCTTTGCATAATTACCCCCCGAACTCAGTTTTTATTTAAAAGGTTTTTCCTGTTCTTTTAGCCTTTCTGAATATTTGGATAAAATAAAAGTCGGTGGCAACTCATGCTTAACCGCGATATTTTCGATTATAAAAGTCAGTTCACCGTATTACAGAACTGGCGACTCTGCTGGGGATTTCGATAAAAGAGGGGTTACCTTAAAAGTTTAGGATTCACTTAAATGTTTTCTATTGTTTGCTTTGTTTGTTTTATTTTTCAGGGGCGTTTTGGGATTTAAATAAAGGACGAATCCTATTCCCGGATTCAAGAACACTTAAGATTAGGAGTGGCATAGTCATGGCGACCTCTTTCACATATGTGGGAGATGAGTCAATATGAAGTTCACACTTGAGTTAGGACTCCATAGCATATGCACACCTTTCTCAAATGAGGGAGGTCTATGTATGTGTCTGTGGGTGCGCCGGAGCTCAAGGACCTTTAGTTACCCTTAACCCATCCTGGCCTTTAGGAACGTAGTGGGGGGACTACTTTTGACAAATGTTAAGAACTAGTCGCTACCCGATGCTACAATTCAGATAAGTTCTCTCTCAAAGTATCATTGCATGGTACAAATGCATCATGTCCGAGGGTGCTTTAGAAGGGCTGACAATTTTGGATAACTTATAGAACCTATTGCTGAAATCTCCTTATCCATAGAAATACCCTTGGGAAGGACACCTGATCAGACTCCATTGCAAGCCTTAATCAAAAAATTGTGTGATTTGTGTGGACTTGTTTTTCTGTGATGCATCATGCATACATGCATTCATGACATGACTAACCCATCTCAAGGAGAAAAAGGTCTTTTAACCATAATTTGTTTTGTAGGTTATTTGAATATGGGAATTCTAATCCGAAAGCCTTTCTTTCTCAACTTCAAGAAAGTACCTACTGCACTAAGACTCTTGTGTGATGATATTATTTGTTCTCTCGTTCTCACCGAGCCTCTCAACAAACTGATAAGTTTAACGCGAACCAAAGTGGATGAAGCTCTTCTCAATTCCATGATGCAGTTTTATGATCCTCTTCTCCATTGTTTTACTTATAGAGATTTCCAACTGGTACCTACATTGGAAGAATTTTCTCATATAATGGACATCCCCATACCTGATCAAATCCCTTACAATGGTGAGGAAGGAGGTCCTAAGTTGGAAGACATTGCTGCTGCTCTACATCTACCAAGATCAGAAATTAACGAGGTTTGGATCAACAAAAGAGACTATTCTGGAATGCCCGAGGATTTCTTGTACGAGAAAGCTAAGATCTTTGCTGAAGCTTTAAGCATGGATGCCTTGGAAAGTGTTCTAACCCTGCAGATATATGGACAAGTTCTGTTTCACCGTTGCGACAAAGTTGTTGATAGGGATGCTATCAAAATATTCCTTAGCAAGAATCCTGTTCCTACTCTACTTGGTGATTTATTGCATTCCATCAATGCCAGAGTGACAAAGAGACGAGGTTGTGTTCTAGGATGCATTCCCCTCCTGCTTAAGTGGTTTATTTCTCACTTACCCCGATCAACAATAAAGAATGAGGAAGGTTTGACTTGGATTCAGAGGATTATGAGACTTTCGTACGATGACATCGTTTGGTATCCAAAAGAGTTCGAGGGAGTTCAGTTATTTGATCGCTGTGGAGAGTTCCCTAATGTGCCTCTTCTTGGCACCCAAGGAGGAATTACTTATAATCCTATACTTGCTCGACATCAGTTTGGTTTTGCTTTGAAAGATAAGCCTCGCTCCATATATCTTAGTGCGGAAAGTTTTGACTATGGTTCAGGTACAACCGAAAAGAAGAATCGCTTCATTAAAGCTTGGTACGAAGTAAAAAAGGTAGGTGCAAGAGATTTGGGAACAAGGGTCCATACTCCTTCAGATCTTTACTTTAAATGGATTTATGACCGAGTCGTCGAGTTTGGCATACCATATCCATATGACACACCTGTTGTTCCAAGGATCACCCCTCCAGAGGTTCACATTGAATTGGAGCCTTATGTACCCGCTCCGAACGAAGACCTTGCTGCCACCGTCGCTCACTTGAGACAAGAAAAGGCTGATCTTGAAAGACGTTTACAAGTGGTTGAGGCGGAAAAAGCAATATTAGTGGCTAATGCTAAAGAACGAGATATCATGCTTGACTATTTCTCCCGCAAGTGGAAGATTGAAGACTTTATCTCACCTGAGCAAATACAATCATGGGAGCGAGAGATTGATAGACTTGTTCAAGAAAAGAATGAGATGGTCAAAGCCCATAAAGAAGAAATCAGAGGATTGAAGAGGAAGCGCCGACTTGAAGAATGATTTCTTTTATTTTATTTATTATGTTTTTTTAGTATTTCTTCGATGTAACTTCAAAAACATATAATACATTGGTTTCTAATTAAAATAACTAATTTGTTTTGTTTCTATTTTTTTTGAAATGTGTTAAAAAGCCTTTAACTCCTTGAGATCATTGCATACACATAATCATGTCATTCATAAACATCGCATCACAGGTTTCATAAAAACAAATGCCTCATCTTTACGCTGTTTATTTCAGTAAGAAAGATGGATCTCGAACAATCTGTCAAGAATCTCCAAGCTCAGAACGCTGAATTTCAAGCCTTGATCCTGAACTTGTCCAAGGGGAAAGATGAACTGAAAGCTCTTCTGACTAAGAAGACGAAGACTAAGAAAACCAAAGGAGTGATCAACCTGGGAAGAAGATTCAAAGGTCGCCCCAAGAAGGCCGAAGAAACTGGGATTCCTAAAGACGAGGAAGAGGAAGAGGAAGAGGACGATTTCAGTGTCAAGAACAACCATGGAAGCCATGTAGGTTCTGATGATCAAGAAGAAGAAGAAGAAGAAGAAGAGTATCCTCAAGACGAGGATTATCCTGATGAGAAGTATAGGCTACTAGAAGAGCGTCTGAGAAGCGTGGAAATTCAGAAGGTACCTGGGCTGGATTTTGAAGAGCTGGGACTCATTCCTGGGGTCGTTATTCCTCCAAAATTCAAAACTCCCGCCTTTGCTAAGTATGATGGAGTCTCCTGTCCCAAGATGCACTTGAGGTCTTATGTAAGGAAGATTCAGCCTCACACTGCTGATAAGAGGCTCTGGATCCATTTCTTTCAAGAAAGCTTATCTGGAACTCAACTCGAATGGTACTATCAACTGGAGGGTACTAGCATCCGTACTTGGGAAGATTTGGTTGTTGCTTTCTACAGACAATACCAATATAATTCTGATCTTGCACCAACTCGCATGCAACTACAAAGCATGTCTATGGGACCTAAGGAAAGTTTCAAGGAGTGTGCGCAAAAGTGGAGAGATTTAGCTGGAAGAGTCCAACCTTCTTTGACTGATAGGGAGTTGGTGGACATGTTCATGGGCACGCTAACTGGGCCGTTCTATAGTCACTTTCTGGGTAGTTCCTCGTCTGGGTTTACTGATCTTATCTTGACTAGAGAACGTGTTGAGAATGGTATTCGAAGTGGGAAGATTCAAGTAGGCACATCTTCTGGTACTGCAAAAAAGCCATATCATGGAAGAAATGAGTCTAATGCTGTTCATAGTTAGAGGGGCCGTGGTAAGAATGATCAGAACTAATCTGTTGGAGCTGTCCTCATCTCTACTCCAACATCTCAACAAGCTCCTAGACAAGAGTATCAACGCAAGACTGATAGACCAAGGAGACAATTCACCCCGATCAACATGCCTTTGTCTCAAGCCCTACAACATCTACTGAAGGCTAAACTGGTCACCCTGAAGGATCCTCCGAAGTTTGTCAACACTGCGAGTCCAACTTATGATCCCAAAGCTACGTGTGCCTACCATTCCAATGCTATTGGGCACAATGCAGACAATTGTTGGGCCCTGAGAAACAAAGTTCAAGACATGAAAGAAGCTGGCGAAATCGAGTTTGACGCCCCAGATACTCCTAATGTCATCACTGCACCTATGCCAAAGCATGACAAGGCTGTTAATGCTATTATGGACACAATCCATGTTTATGACGTGAGAGATCTGTCAACACCTCTTCCCGACATCAAGAGAAAGCTGCTGCAAGCTGGTTTATTTCTAGGTTGCGACCCAGGTTGTTATTACTGTGCATCCCTACCTAATGGTTGCGAGAACATGAAAAGAGGTATCCAGGGCTGGATGGATCGTGGCTCTATCAGATTTGAGAAGACTCCTTCCATTGAGGATTTGTGCGAAGGCTTCTCCCGTGGTTTGAAGTTCGAAGATGCGTCTGTAATTTCCAAAGCCCCGCTAAAGATCCCTACTAAGGCACCTTTCAAAATTTCTGCTGAACCCCGTGTGGCTCCGATTATTATTACTAAACCTGGTCCGATGCCATATTCTTCTGATAAAGCTATCCCTTGGAATTATGGTGCCAAGGTCTATGTTCAAGGAGTTAAGCAAGAACTCAAATCTGATAAAGTTTCTGAAGATGCCAATCCTGATGTGGGCAATATTGCTGGAACTAGTAAAGTGACAAGAAGTGGGAGGGTGTTTTCTCCAGAGATCTCTCCAAACACTACTTCACCTGCTGTTACTATTACCCCGAGTGCTGATGCTCGTGGTAAAGAACCATTACATGAACCTGAGACTATCATTAAAAATTCACCATCTGAAGAAACGAATGAGTTCCTGAAGATCATCCGCAAGAGTGGTTATGACATTGTTGAACAAATGGGGCCGCACATGTGCCACAAGAGATTTCCGTCACACAACTCGAGAATTGTATTGCAAACCTGACGACAGAGAATTACCTTGGGTTTTCTGATGCTGATCTGAGTCCTAGCAGAAAAAATCATAACAAAGCACTGCATATATCCATTGAATGTGGGGGCACCACTCTGGCCCATGTGATGGTAGACAATGGTTCCTCTTTGAATGTACTACCCAAGCTGGTGTTGGACAAACTCAAGGTTGACGGAATTGAACTGAAATCCAGTGATGTAATAGTAAAAGCGTTCGATGGCACAATGAGTACTGTATATGGCGAGGTTGAGCTCCCGATCAGAGTTGGTTCCCAGACTTTCAATACTGTGTTCTATGTGATGGATATTCGTCCTGCCTATTCCTGTCTACTTGGACGTCCTTGGATACATGGGGCAAATGCTGTGACATCAACTCTCCACCAGAAACTGAAGTATCCAGCAAAAGGCAAGATTATTACTGTGTATGGTGAAGAAGAATATGTGGTGAGCTTCATAGATGAGACCAAGTATGTTGAATTCACTGGAGAAGCTTTTGAATCTCCCCGCCAAGCGTTCGAATTGGTCCCTCAAGTGGTTCCTGAGACTAAGCATGTCTACACTCCTCCTAAAGTTACTAGGGTTCCTCCTACAATGGCTTCTCTGAAAGACGCTAGGGCTGTGGTAGAATAAGGTGGCTGCACTATCTGGGGGCAATTACTTGATATTCCGTACAAGTCCAACAAATGGGGTTTAGGCTGCACCACTAAGGATCAGAAGGGAGAACAACATCCTCGTCCAGAAGGTTTGAAGCATCATTTCATCAGCAAGGGAGTCAATGCCATTGGAGAAAATGAGGATAATTACAACCTGGACAGGTGGATCTTCCCTACATCAGACAAAGGGCTGGACAACTGGAAGACTGAAGACATTGTTTCTATCTCCTATAGTCCGGAGTAATTGTCGTTGTTAGTTTATTTCTTGCTTTCCTTTATATTTCCAATTTTAAATTCTGTACTTCAATAAACAATAAACTCTAAAGCCGTGTGTCCCGCCCGAGGCACAATGGTCCATTGTTAGGGCTTGTCATTTCATAAGCATATTTTCATTCAATAAAACATTGGACGTTTCGTATTCAAATTGTGTGTTTGTTTTTATTTTTCTTACTTTTATAGCTATGTGTTCTTACACACACCCACATAATGCACTGCAGATCCATATCCACTCTGGATCCTATTGATAACGACTCTGCTATTGCTAGATATGACTTTGAAAATCCGATCCACCAAGCTGAGGACGAAGGTGGGGAAGATTGTGAAGTGCCTAGAGAACTTTCCAGATTACTAGAGCAAGAAGAAAATACTATACAGCCGCACGAAGAGCCAATTGAGGTTGTGAACATAGGTACCGACGAAGAAAAGAAAGAGATCAAGATAGGGGCTGAATTAGAGGATGCTGTCAAACGGAGATTGATCCAGATGTTACGAGACAATGTTGAGATCTTTGCTTGGTCCTACGAAGATATGCCTGGGCTCGATACTGATATTGTGGTTCATCGTCTACCTATCAAAGAAAACAGTCCTCCGGTTAAACAGAAGTTGCGAAGAAGCAGACCTGACATTGCTCAAAACATCAAAGAAAAGGTTGAAAAGCAATTCAATGCCGGTTCCCTGAAAGTGGTGAGCTATCCGCCATGGATCGCCAATATAGTACCCGTGCCTAAGAAAGATGGAAAAGTCAGAATGTGTGTAGACTATAGAGATTTGAATCGAGCAAGCCCTAAAGATGATTTCCCACTACCGCATATTGACATTTGTAATACGGTGAACTGACTTTTTATCAATTGGAATGTCGCGGTAAGCAAGAGTCGCCACCGACTTTTATTTTATCCAAACTAAATCAGAAAGGCTAAAAGAAACAGAAAAAAACCTCTTAAAGAACTCTAAGTTCGGGGGGTAATTTATGCAAAGGGAAGGTGTAAGGCACCCTTTGCATCCATGGTTTTCCATGGGCTCTTAATTGCTTTGCTTGCTCGTTTTCAGAAAATGTAGATGAAAGAGGAAAAAATGGACTTTAGCTCGTAAAATGAGCGTAGCCAGTTTTTGAAGAATTTTGAGAAAGAATATAGAAAATTGAGCATTGCAAGGCAATTAGGGGCAATTACCTTAAACTCAGATGATAGGTCTCTTTTTAGCCTTTCAGAATGAAAGGGTCAATCCTTGCCATAAGAGGGCAGGAAGCCTTTCGTTTGGAGGTTGAAGGGTCGTCGAAGCATCCTTTGCCATAAGACTGTCCCATGCCATAGAAGGGCAGGTAGTCTAAGGCAAGGATCAGAATAGCCTTTTTCGTAGGCAGCCAGAAGATACCTCAGCCTTTCTTCGTAGGCAACTTCCGAGGGTCGAGGTCATATTTGTGTATCGAAGGCAGCATCATTTAGGGTCGTATGACCTATTAATTATCGAGGCAACAGGCTGAGGTATCCTCGTATTCGAGGGACTTGGCTTATTCTGCAAAAAACACAAGGCAACAGGCAACGAGGCAACAGGCAACGAGGCAACAGGCAACAAGGCAACAGGCAACAAAGAGGTTACCCAAAAGCGTGCGTGTGTGCACCAATCACGTGATTATATTCAGAAAATTATCTTATAATTAATTATCTACATTGATTTAAGGCTTGCACTCCCTAAGATTACTAACCACGCAATAATATAAAGCAATAAAGGGGGCGGGAAATTGTAACCAGCGGATCCCTTATCAGGGTTTGACACAAGTAATAATAATAAGAGGCATAAAATAAAATGAGGTTTAGGGTTACCAATGACGTAGCTTTGGCAATTGATAAACCCTGAAAAGGCAAATAAATAACAAAATTGGGTGAGTGTATGACTAATTCAAAGGCGGGCGGGGGTAACCCTAAAAAATAAAGAGTAGATAAATAAAGATAAAAAAACAATGATCAAATAGGCGAGGGTACTTAGCTTTGATTCGATTTGATCTGATATGGTTAATAGGGCGCCTTTGGGTTGACCCTGAAAGGCAAGGCAGAAAAGGGAAAATAGACGGAATGAATGTATGCACAGTTCAAAATATAAGGGCAAACCCTAAAATCAAAGGAAACAAAATAAACTTAAATTAAATTAAACTAAATACTTAGCTTCAATTGGAAGGTTGATGGGCAAAGGTTCGCCTCGAGCCTTAAGCATTAAACCTGATCATCAGAGAATTTGACAAAAATATAAGTGCAGGAGGAGTTCTATTGACGAGGAAGTTAAACCCCAATTACATGAAATAAATAACAATAATAATAAAAGGAGGGTTTAGAACTTAGCTTCGTTCTTTTGACGTGGCGCGTAGTCGGAATGAGCTTTAAGAGTAAACCTGAAAAGGCATAGAAAATAAAATGTATTCAGTGTAGGCATAATCTTCGTAAACCCTGATTAGGGTACGAATTAACCATGGTTAATAGAATAAATAGATTGAATTACTTAATTAATTAAATCGATGAAAAAAATAAGTTTTGATTAAGTATCTAACCTTAATATATTTTTGTCAATTTATAAAAAATATTAACCTAATCAAATAATTAAACAACTAAATTAAATTAATTATTTAATTATTTAAATTAAATAAATATTACCAAAAAAAAACATTATTATGATTGTTTTAGAAAAAAACTAAATTAATAAAAGTTTTTTTATTAAAAAAACAATTGGATAGAAATATAATATTGAATAAATAAATGAATAAAAATTTGGAAACACTTAGCGTTTGATCTTGTGCGTGCATCCAAATAGAGTCCATGGTGGACCTGCACCATAGTGGGCGTTGGATTGTGTCTTGAGAGCATCTGATGGCTGAGACTTGATGGTGTATCCCGGCTTCGCGTTGATTGCATGCATAGGATCCGTGGAAACAAAACACAAAAATAAAATGGTCAATCCTGGGAACCGAACCCAGGTTCCTTCGTTCACCAGCAAGCGCCGTTTGCCAACCGTACCAATTTTCTATTCTGTTAACAATACATGCGCACAACATAATATATGAAAAAACAAATATTTTACAGAACTTCAAATCGCAAACGCGCGCCTGTGGGTCTTCTCCTTCACGTGAAAACAGATCCAGGCCTATACCCACGGTTTGAACTCGTCACTAAAGCCTATAGTGACACTTTTTCCGTCACTATATCACCTGCAATTAATCAAACCTGCAAAATATGAACCATAAATGACGAACGAAGCCATGGTTCGATCGGCGACCTCGTTCTGAACACGACTATACCAGTAATTTCGTCCAATTTGGCTTATTCTAAAAACCCCTGATTTGGAGTTCACGAAACCCTAAGAATGGCAAACTACATGTTTTGCATCAAAACTAAAATCAAAGTATACAGAAAGTTCGGAAACATGACCATGAACATGATTGTGCATCTAAAATACGTTTATGAATCGTGAAACATTGAAATCAAGATTTGTAAAAAAGGAGCAAACCGTGAGACAAACCGTGATGATCCCGAAGGCGTTGAGTTTTGAGGAAGATCCAGATGCTGTCCAGGGGTGATGGGGAACGTGATGGAGCCTTTCAAATTCCTTGATTCCTCCTCCAATTCTGAAACCGATTTGGATTTTTTTGAGTTTGTTGAAGTTTTTTTTCTTTTGCAGCAATCCTTGTAATTTTCGTCCTCCATTTAGGTCTGTATTATTGGTATATATATGACTTGAATTAGGTCTATCAATTGAATCAAAAATTTAGTGAATCCAAGTGATTGGAATTTGGTTGAAAATCATCATCCAATCTTTCCACTTTTGATTCAATTTCACTCTTTTCTTCCTAATCATGATTTTTCCTCAAATATATGATATTGGATGATTAATTCTGAATGGGAAAATCAAATCTTGAATTTTAAAAACAATTATTTCAATTTTTATAGGATTTATCATTATTTAAATGAAAATTCAATTAAATAAAAATAAATATTATAAAAAATAAAACAATTATTTTAAGAGTCATTATAAAGCCCATAGTTAACTTTAAAATCCATATATTAGGCCCATTGGTTCAAAACATCACAATTCTTTATTTAGGGCCTCATGTAATTCTCAAAAAATCGACCAACTTGTGCGAGTCATAACTCATTCGATATTTGTCATATGGAGATAATCTATGACTTTTTGGAAAGCCCCGGATGTCCTCTATAAGCCACTTTGGAAGCTTTTTTTCCTTTGAGGATTTTATCTTGATGATATTGATGCTTGGATGAGCTTAAGCATATAAAAATATGGTGGGCAAATTTTGGGGTATGACAGCTGCCCCTGTTCAATTATCTTAAACCTGAAGATGTAGAGTGGTCTGTATGCCAGTCGGTATCTGAAGGTTGGAGATGATTGAACACAAGAATACCAAGAAATTTGCCCTATTTGAAGTAGGGACTTTTGTCGGAGATGGGCTTGTAGATGCCATCTGGTAGTTGTTGGAGTATGGATTGTTGCAAAATTTCTGCTTTTGTTGTCTTCCCTTTTTTGAATGTTGAGGAACCGTCAAAGGTATCGACTCAAATCTGTGTTGGGTTATTTAAGGAATCGTCAAAGGTATCGACTTAAATTTGAAGCATATTGTTGAGGCACCGTCAAAGGTATCGACTCAGATATGCAGATAGATTGTATAAGGAACCGTCAAAGGTGTCGACTTATATCTGAAGTGTGTTGTTAAGGAACCGTCAAAGGTGTCGACTTAACTCTTGATGTATTAAGGAACCGTCAAAGGTGTCGACTTAATAATTGAGAATAGATTGTTAAGGAACCGTCAAAGGTGTCGACTTAACTCTTGCAGATAGAGATAGTAATATCCTGAAAAATAGAGGTTAGTTTTCTTATGTCATGATGCATGCGTTTATGTGATGAGTATCTCAAAATAAATGAGAAACTTCGTATGTTATGGATTTGTTATATAGTGATGTATGCGATGTATGAATATGTTTGTGTCATATGGTATGCAAATATGATTTAGTCGAGAAAATAAATCTCCAAGTCTTTGTAGTTTGGATTTCGTCTTGAAGATGCTCAGCTGGGGATTTATAATTTCTGCTTGGGGATGATCAGTAACTTGATGTTCCCTGATTGGGGATAAAGGGAAACCATGTTGGGGAGCCATGCCTTTGTCGGGGTAGGGGTGTTGGAAGACATCTTCTTAGGGATTACTCTGTGGGGATATGATCTTGCGAAATCAGCTTTGTGGGAAGACGCGGATGTCTTGAATGTTGCCCCTAGTATTATAGTACCTGTCGTTCCTGGACTTTAATTAGGGCACGCCACTGAATGTTGATCAAGATGTCAAGCTGGACTTGTATAGATTTGCCCCGGTTAGTAGGAACTTTGGAAAGATTCGTCTCGCGAGGACTTTATGAGATATGAACCATGGGCGACATGCCCCTTAGTAATCATTGGTCCAGGACAATGCCCCATATTGATAAGATTTATTTGGATGCATGCCCCTGATTGTTTTTGGCATCTTTGAGAGATTCTCGGAATCTTGACTTGACTTCCCCAGATTGACCGGGAAATAGTTTGACTTCCGCTTGGGATGTATGCTTTTGGCTTTTTTGCATTTGAGAGATTCTTCGAATCTTGACTTGACTGCCCCAGATTGTTTGGGAGAAACGTGTCATGCCCCTTGTATATGTAGGAGACGTTGCCTATCGGGATAACTTTCTAGTCATTAGTTGTACCCTGTGCAAGTTCTTTCTGATGCTAACATTTGAAATTATGTAGCAGAATATGTTTAATAATGAATTCATGAGATGCAATGCATACGTTTGTCTTGAGTTTTTTTTTTTTTTTTTTTTGAAAAACATTAAAACCAAAGATGTAAACGTGTGATGTTTGTAAAAAAAACATGATATTTGTAACAGCGTGACATTTGTAAAAAAAAATGAAATATCAACTCAGCATTTTTGGTAAACCTTAAGGAGTCAGGATACCTTTTTGGTGACAGTATGCTTTCGAACTAACCATGCTTCAGTTAGGACTTTCAAGGGTTGTAACGTGGCTTGGTTCACGGTTTAAGAAACAAAGGATAATGGCTCAAAATTTTATTATATCCACCCCCTTCTTCGTGATGTTCTTCGGTCCTAAGCTCAGTTGATTCAACTTATGCATTCCAGTTCCAAGAGACTTTTTGGATTTGCACCTTTGATAATGATGATGGTTCACAAGCAGAGAGAACTTTTGAGATGGCAGTCACTTCTTCCTTTTGGTAGTCACAACATTGTGTTATTCAGGAATTTATTGACTTTTCTGTTTCATCTTTTTGATATCCCTAACTTTTGCCTGAACTGTCTATTTTGAGCTTACAGTCAGCGGGATGCCTTGATTTTTGCCTAAGTCTTCTTTTGACTTTTAACTTAGCAGGCTTTTCTTTGTGTATATGTTTTTCATTTTTTTTTCTTTTGAAAGATATTGACTGCCTTGCTTAATGATTGATGAACTGTCATTGTTTTTTGATTGACATCTCCAACACTTCTTTGATGTGTGCGGATGAACGCTTGTGATTGAAACCTTTGTTGGAAGGTGTACGGAATGATTCTCTTGAAATAGAATGCACAGCCAAATTAACTAAGAACTACCCTGCCCCAGGTTATGATCAAGGGTTTTAATTAGTAAAAGAAACTTCTACTTCTTAGGCTCAAAGGGGTTAACGAGGGATTAACATCCTTATATCTCCACTGTTTAGGAATTGAAACAATGCCTGTACATCGTCAGCATAGTCTGTTCAAGAGCATACTATATGAGATTACGGTATCGTTCTCGTCATCCTCCCTTAAAAGGCTTACAGCTTAGCAGAAGTTGAGTATCACAAAACATATGCAGAGTAACGACATAATTTAAAAAGAGTGATAGCGAAATAATTTATTCAAGACAAACATATGCAATGCACTGATGATGATTATTAAAACAAATAATGTCTATCATAATTGGAGTGTTTAAACAACAGAATAGAAATTGCAAATGAAAGTAAATCTAATGATCTAAAGTTCATCCACTCTGACATTAATCAGTCTTGTCGTGATTGTGCAAGGGAGCAGTGATCACTACAGGAGTCTTGGGATGAGAGAATTCAATTTCACCAGCATCGATCATGTCTTGAATCTTGTCCTTCAATGGCCAACAATCATTCGTATCATGCCCAGGGCTATTGGAGTGATATGCGCACCTCGCATTGGGCTTGTAGCTAGGGGCGGAAGTGTTAGGCTTTACAGGAGGATCCCTTAAAGTAATCAAGTTCTCTCTTAGCAACTGTTGTAATGCCTGAGCCAGTGACATATTGATCTTTGTGAACTGACGCTTAGGCGTGTCTTGCGTGCTTTGACGACTTCTCTGAGATGTCGGTGTGGAGATCAAAACTGCCCCAACAGATTGGCCATGGTTATTATTTGAATCTGACTTCCCACTGAGAGGCTTCTTTGTAATACCTGAGGATGTAGCGGTTTGAATCTTACCACTTCGGATGCCATTCTCAACACGTTCCCCAGTCAGTATAAGCTCAGTGAATCCAGATGACGAACTTCCCAGCAAATGACTATAGAAAGGGCCAGTCAATGTATTCATAAACATATCTACCATTTCTCTGTCAACCAAGGAAGGTTTGACTCTTCCAGCTAGATCTCTCCATTTCTGAGCATACTCCTTGAAACTTTCCTTAGGTCCCATAGACATGCTTTGTAGTTGCATGCGAGTTGGTGCGAGATCGGAATTATATTGGTATTGCTTATAGAAAGCAACAACCAAATCTTCCCAAGTATGGATGTTGGTACTTTCCAGTTGATAGTACCATTCGAGTTGAGTTCCAGATAAGCTTTCCTGAAAGAAATGGATCCAGAGCCTCTTATTTGCAGTGTGAGGCTGAATCTTCCTTACATAAGACCTCAAGTGCATCTTGGGACAGGAGACTCCATCATACTTAGCAAAGGCGGGAGTTTTGAATTTCGGAGGAATAACAACCCCAGGAACGAGTCCAAGTTCTTCAAAATCCAACCCAGGTACCTTCTGGATTTCCACGCTTCTCAGACGCTCTTCTAACATCTTGTATTTGTCATCGGGTTGTTCTTCCTCATGGTAATAGTCCTCTTCTTCTTCAGAGAGTTTGGCAGAATCGTGGTTACTTTTTGCCTCAGTTTTGGTACTAGCATCATCATCTTGCTCATCTTCGTCACTGTCTTCAGAGGTTTCAGCATCCCTGAGTTGCAAGATCGGTCTAAGCTTTTTCACCTTAGTCTTCTTACCCTCTTTGGGAGTTTCAGCTTCTTCAACCTTTTTTAGAGGGCCTTTGAACCTTCTTCCCAGATTGAGAACACCCTTAGGTTTCTTGGTCTTCTTTTCCTTCTTAGTCAGAAGGGATTTCAGCTCATCTTGCCCCTTGGACAAATTCAGGATCAAGGCTTGGAATTCAGTATTTTGAACTTGGAGATTCTTCACAGATTGTTCGAGATCCATGATGCTGAAATAAACAGCGAGGAAGGATGAGAGACCTATTGTAAGAAACCTGTTATGCGGTGTTATGAATGCAAATGCAATGCTTTCAAGGATCTTTAGGAATTAAGTTAGCAACATTTAGAAAATGATTTGGTCATGTCTTTGTCTGAAGAAATCTGATTTTTGTCTTTGAATGTCTTTCTTTGAGAATCAAGCTCACCATATCCAGTGGGTCATAGCCTCTGATTCGGGAACTTCTGCATTTGAAGGTACATGGCTAGAGGAAAATAAATCCTCTCGCCCCTTGATTAGGTACTGAGTCTATGAATTGGAAGGTATGTGGCCAGAGGAAAATAAATCCTCTTGCCCCTAGATAGGAATTCAGTCCTTGATTAGAGCACCTGAAATTGTGCGCCCTAAATTCCTAAGATCCTTGAAAGGGTTATTTAATCATGTTATGCTTATGATGTCATGATGTCATGATGTTATGCGAATGCAGTTCATTAGACATAGTATGAGATAGTAAGGACAAACAAGTCCTTTTAACAAAACCTGCAAGGAAACAACGGTTAGTAACAAACACAATCAAGTCACACAAGTCACACAATTTTTGGCTTAAGGCTTGCATGGAGTCTGATCAGGTGTCCTTCCCAAGGGTATTTCTATGGATAAGGAGTTTTCAGCAACGGGTTCTACCAAGTGACTCAGAATTGTCAGCCCCTTCTAAAGCACCCTCGAACATGGTACATGCATACCACGCAATGATACTTTAGGAAGAAACCTATCTGAGTTGTAGTATCGGGTAGCGACCATAACTTGGCATGCACCAAGAATAGCCCCCCCACTACGTTCCTAAAAGTTAAGATGGGTTAAAGGTGACTAAAGGTCCCTGAGCTCCGACGCACCCAAAGATACATGCATAAACCTCTCTCATGCAAAAGAGGTACACAATAACCAGTGGAGGCCTAACTCAAGCGCGAACTTCATTTTGACCAACCCCAAGCATGCACAAGGGGGGTCTCCATGACTATGCCGCTCCTAATCTTAGATGTACTTGAATCCGGGTGTAGGATTCGTCCTTCAGTTAATTCCCAAAACAGCCCTGAAAAATAAAGCAAGCAAAGCAAACAGTAGAATACAATTAAGTGAATCCTAAGCTTTTAAGGTAACCCCTCTTTTATCGAAAAATCCCCAGCAGAGTCGCCAGTTCTGTAATACGGTGAACTGACTTTTTATCAATCGGAATGTCGCGGTAAGCAAGAGTCGCCACCGACTTTTATTTTATCCAAACTAAATCAGAAAGGCTAAAAGAAACAGAAAAAAACCTCTTAAAGAACTCTAAGTTCGGGGGGTAATTTATGCAAAGGGAAGGTGTAAGGCACCCTTTGCATCCATGGTTTTCCATGGGCTCTTAATTGCTTTGCTTGCCCGTTTTCAGAAAATGTAGATGAAAGAGGAAAAAATGGACTTTAGCTCGTAAAATGGGCGTAGCCAGTTTTTGAAGAATTTTGAGAAAGAATATAGAAAATTGAGCATTGCAAGGCAATTAGGGGCAATTACCTTAAACTCAGATGATAGGTCTCTTTTTAGCCTTTCAGAATGAAAGGGTCAATCCTTGCCATAAGAGGGCAGGAAGCCTTTCGTTTGGAGGTTGAAGGATCGTCGAAGCATCCTTTGCCATAAGACTGTCCCATGCCATAGAAGGGCAGGTAGTCTAAGGCAAGGATCAGAATAGCCTTTTTCGTAGGCAGCCAGAAGATACCTCAGCCTTTCTTCGTAGGCAACTTCCGAGGGTCGAGGTCATATTTGTGTATCGAAGGCAGCATCATTTAGGGTCGTATGACCTATTAATTATCGAGGCAACAGCCTGAGGTATCCTCGTATTCGAGGGACTTGGCTTATTCTGCAAAAAACACAAGGCAACAGGCAACGAGGCAACAGGCAACAGGCAACGAGGCAACAGGCAACAAGGCAACAGGCAACAAAGAGGTTACCCAAAAGCGTGCGTGTGTGCACCAATCACGTGATTATATTCAGAAAATTATCTTATAATTAATTATCTACATTGATTTAAGGCTTGCACTCCCTAAGATTACTAACCACGCAATAATATAAAGCAATAAAGGGGGCGGGAAATTGTAACCAGCGGATCCCTTATCAGGGTTTGACACAAGTAATAATAATAAGAGGCATAAAATAAAATGAGGTTTAGGGTTACCAATGACGTAGCTTTGGCAATTGATAAACCCTGAAAAGGCAAATAAATAACAAAATTAGGTGAGTGTATGACTAATTCAAAGGCGGGCGGGGGTAACCCTAAAAAATAAAGAGTAGATAAATAAAGATAAAAAAACAATGATCAAATAGGCGAGGGTACTTAGCTTTGATTCGATTTGATCTGATATGGTTAATAGGGCGCCTTTGGGTTGACCCTGAAAGGCAAGGCAGAAAAGGGAAAATAGACGGAATGAATGTATGCACAGTTCAAAATATAAGGGCAAACCCTAAAATCAAAGGAAACAAAATAAACTTAAATTAAATTAAACTAAATACTTAGCTTCAATTGGAAGGTTGATGGGCAAAGGTTCGCCTCGAGCCTTAAGCATTAAACCTGATCATCAGAGAATTTGACAAAAATATAAGTGCAGGAGGAGTTCTATTGACGAGGAAGTTAAACCCCAATTACATGAAATAAATAACAATAATAATAAAAGGAGGGTTTAGAACTTAGCTTCGTTCTTTTGACGTGGCGCGTAGTCGGAATGAGCTTTAAGAGTAAACCTGAAAAGGCATAGAAAATAAAATGTATTCAGTGTAGGCATAATCTTCGTAAACCCTGATTAGGGTACGAATTAACCATGGTTAATAGAATAAATAGATTGAATTACTTAATTAATTAAATCGATGAAAAAAATAAGTTTTGATTAAGTATCTAACCTTAATATATTTTTGTCAATTTATAAAAAATATTAACCTAATCAAATAATTAAACAACTAAATTAAATTAATTATTTAATTATTTAAATTAAATAAATATTACCAAAAAAAAACATTATTATGATTGTTTTAGAAAAAAACTAAATTAATAAAAGTTTTTTTATTAAAAAAACAATTGGATAGAAATATAATATTGAATAAATAAATGAATAAAAATTTGGAAACACTTAGCGTTTGATCTTGTGCGTGCATCCAAATAGAGTCCATGGTGGACCTGCACCATAGTGGGCGTTGGATTGTGTCTTGAGAGCATCTGATGGCTGAGACTTGATGGTGTATCCCGGCTTCGCGTTGATTGCATGCATAGGATCCGTGGAAACAAAACACAAAAATAAAATGGTCAATCCTGGGAACCGAACCCAGGTTCCTTCGTTCACCAGCAAGCGCCGTTTGCCAACTGTACCAATTTTCTATTCTGTTAACAATACATGCGCACAACATAATATATGAAAAAACAAATATTTTACAGAACTTCAAATCGCAAACGCGCGCCTGTGGGTCTTCTCCTTCACGTGAAAACAGAACCAGGCCTATACCCACGGTTTGAACTCGTCACTAAAGCCTATAGTGACACTTTTTCCGTCACTATATCACCTGCAATTAATCAAACCTGCAAAATATGAACCATAAATGACGAACGAAGCCATGGTTCGATCGGCGACCTCGTTCTGAACACGACTATACCAGTAATTTCGTCCAATTTGGCTTATTCTAAAAACCCCTGATTTGGAGTTCACGAAACCCTAAGAATGGCAAACTACATGTTTTGCATCAAAACTAAAATCAAAGTATACAGAAAGTTCAGAAACATGACCATGAACATGATTGTGCATCTAAAATACGTTTATGAATCGTGAAACATTGAAATCAAGATTTGTAAAAAAGGAGCAAACCGTGAGACAAACCGTGATGATCCCGAAGGCGTTGAGTTTTGAGGAAGATCCAGATGCTGTCCAGGGGTGATGGGGAACGTGATGGAGCCTTTCAAATTCCTTGATTCCTCCTCCAATTCTGAAACCGATTTGGATTTTTTTGAGTTTGTTGAAGTTTTTTTTCTTTTGCAGCAATCCTTGTAATTTTCGTCCTCCATTTAGGTCTGTATTATTGGTATATATATGACTTGAATTAGGTCTATCAATTGAATCAAAAATTTAGTGAATCCAAGTGATTGGAATTTGGTTGAAAATCATCATCCAATCTTTCCACTTTTGATTCAATTTCACTCTTTTCTTCCTAATCATGATTTTTCCTCAAATATATGATATTGGATGATTAATTCTGAATGGGAAAATCAAATCTTGAATTTTAAAAACAATTATTTCAATTTTTATAGGATTTATCATTATTTAAATGAAAATTCAATTAAATAAAAATAAATATTATAAAAAATAAAACAATTATTTTAAGAGTCATTATAAAGCCCATAGTTAACTTTAAAATCCATATATTAGGCCCATTGGTTCAAAACATCACAATTCTTTATTTAGGGCCTCATGTAATTCTCAAAAAATCGACCAACTTGTGCGAGTCATAACTCATTCGATATTTGTCATATGGAGATAATCTATGACTTTTTGGAAAGCCCCGGATGTCCTCTATAAGCCACTTTGGAAGCTTTTTTTCCTTTGAGGATTTTATCTTGATGATATTGATGCTTGGATGAGCTTAAGCATATAAAAATATGGTGGACAAATTTTGGGGTATGACAACATTCTAGTTGATAGTACTGCGCAATGCAAAGTTTTTTCCTTCATGGATGGTTTCTCAGTTTATAATCAAATCAAGATGGCACCCGAAGACATGGAAAAAACAACTTTCACTACGCCTTGGGGCACCTTCTGTTACAAGGTCATGCCGTTTGGGTTGAAGAATGCAGGGGCAACGTATCAGCGCGCGATGGTGGCTCTGTTCCATGATATGATTCATAAAGAAATAGAGGTCTATGTTGATGATATGATTGCAAAATCCAACACTGAAGAAGAACATCTGGTCCATTTGCAGAAGTTGTTTGATAGATTGAAGAAGTACAAGTTGAGACTGAATTCGAACAAGTGTACCTTTGGCGTAAGGTCTGGTAAGCTGCTGGGTTTCGTTGTTAGTAGTAAAGGTATTGAAGTCGATCCTGCAAAGGTAAAAGCTATACAAGAGATGTCTGCTCCACGAAACGAGAAAGAAATTAGAGGATTCCTGGGACGCCTGAATTACATTTCCAGGTTTATTTCCCATCTGACCGCTACTTGTGAACCTATCTTCAAGCTACTGAGGAAAGATCAAGTATTAAAGTGGAATGACCAATGTCAAGAAGCTTCGACAAAATCAAGAAGTACCTGCAAGAACCTCCGATCATGATACCACCTGTTGAAGGAAGACCTCTAATCATGTATTTAACTGTACTAGAGAATTCAATGGGGTGCGTACTGGGGCAACATGACGAGTCTGGTCGAAAAGAGCATGCAATATACTACCTTAGCAAAAAGTTTACCGACTGTGAAACAAGATACTTACTGCTCGAGAAAACTTGCTGTGCTTTGGCATGGACTGCTCGCCGACTGAGACAGTATATGTTGAACCATACCACTTTATTGATTTCTAGAATGGACCCTATCAAGTACGTGTTTGAAAAACCCGTTCTCTCTGGACGAATAGCAAGACGGCAAATGATATTAACAGAGTATGACATCCAATACACAATGTAACGCCCGAAAATTCGATTATTTGCTTAATTTAGACGTTTGGAGTGTTTAGTGAAATTTTTGTATTTTAGGACGATTTAGTCGGTATTAGTTCAGGATAGCGGATCGATAATTAATTGATATTTTTAATATTTTTAGTATTAGAAATATTATTAGAGTGTCGTGTATTATTTTGGGAATTTTCAGAGCAAATGAAATTAGACCGTAAAATATGAGGTGATAAGTAAATAGGGAGTTTTAATACAATAAAATTTAATTGGGCTCAATGTAGTGTTGCCCGTGTGAACTAGTTGGCCCAAAGTGAAATTATTTGAATTATTAACAGAATATTAGGTGTTATATAAGTAGTAGTGAAACAAATTAGGTTTTTACGGAGAAAAGAAAAGAAAAACAAAAGTTAGAGCACAAGGGTTTGGAAGAAAAGAGATACGAGAAGTTTGCCGGAAAGAGAATAACGGAAGGATTACGCGAAGCCGGAAAACTTGGATTCGACCGGAATTGTAGAGCGGACTCCGATTATAAGGTAAGGGTGGGGTTCTTGCTATATAAACGGGGATATGATGAATCGTATGTGGGGTTTAGGGTAATAATATTATCTCTATGTTTCGGTATGATTTGAAGGATAAAATTGTGACGACCAAAACCGTAAGGGTGCCGAACGGTACCAAGGGGAAAGAAATGCCGATCGGCACAAGCATAATGGAGGGGTGTGCTGTTAGGAACCAAGGCATGTGACGAGGGGCACTTTTGTTGTCTAGTATTTAAGTGGTTAGATTTTAAGGGATGGTAGTATCAATAATATAATAGTTCTATACACTAATAACACTGATATACATATGTTGATCCATTACATATAAGATAAATATATTTGGAGGTACTGTAGCTATTTTTCTATAGCTCTTCACGTGATGTATATATGTATATATATACTTTTTCAAGAATCATGGATGGTATATCATATATAAAATTTCAATAATAGTACTAATAATAACAATTTAGTATTATTATAAATATAGTTTTAAAAGTTATGGGCTTATAAATAAACATTTAGTGTCTTTAGATAATTTAATTAAGGAGACCAATTAAATCAAATTGTTCAGGTAATCACCTAGCAGTACGGCAGTAGTAGGAAAATAGCAGTATCAGTATAGTTTAGTTAATTTAACAGGAACAATGATATCTGAGATATAGAACTTAGTAGCCGAAGTATTTTAATAGTAGTAGAATAAAATAACTGGATTAGTAAATCACAGAGTAAGATATTTCAGTAGCAGTTATGAATAATTGTTAGCAGTGTTTATTTAATTAGTAGAATTACTTTAGATAATATAATAGTGTAGTTGAAAATGATTAGTGAGCGGAAAATAGATAAATAATAGACCGGAACTACTTAGCGGAGTCGAATAAATTAGGAGTGTCCGAGTATAACTCGATATCCGTTGTTTTAATATGCGACGTGTTTTTCTTTTGTGATTGTTGTGACGTATTGAATTGTTGAATTCATGTGAATTGCCGTGGCGTTAATTGTGACGATTTGTTGTTGATTGTTGACTAGTTGTGTGTGTGTGTGTGCATTGTTGTTGACTTGCTATTGTGACGTTGTGATGTGAATATTCTGGTGAATTATTGTGAAGTGCAGGTGATAGCTTAATGAAGATTTACACGCTGTGAGTTGAGTCGGTGGTCGCTCTGATACGTAGCACTCAGGGGGGATAAACGATTGTTTTACTTATTGGTTTATTTGCTGAATTTTAGTGATGTTTTACTTTGGTTGTGACTCAAAGTTATTTGTGAAGATGCTATGATGATTAATCTGAAAATAGAGAAGTTTTGTGAATTCCGCTGCGAGTTAAAAATGTTTATTTTGATAAAATGATTTCGAAGATTAATTAAATTATCGTTTTAAATTCATGTGCTATGTATCTATATGAAGGTAAATAAGCCGTAATTGTTTTTGAATGACGAATATGTGATACCTCAAATGAATTTGTTTAGAATTTATACTCTGATTTTTCGTATAATTTATCGGGTAGATTTGGGGTGTTACACACAACATAGAAAGCAATCAAAGGAAGTGTAGTGGCAGATCATTTGGCTCAACAAGCTGTGGACGACTATCAACCCATGAGCTTTGAATTCCCAGATGAAGATGTTATGCTTATTACTGATTATGAACAACTTGGCCCGGATGAAGGACCTGAACCAGGATCCCGATGGACTATGGTTTTTGATGGAGCTTCGAATGCATTTGGTAACGGTATTGGCGCTGTAATTATCTCTCCCGTAGGTGGACACACCCCGTTCACAGTAAGACTATGTTTCGACTGCACCAACAATATGGCTGAGTATGAAGCATGTATCTTGGGACTCAGAGCTGCCATCGACTTAAGAATCAAGTTCTTAGAAGTATATGGGGATTCATGTAACACCCTTCTAAACCCCCTCGGAATTATAATATAATCAGAGTAATTAAACAGCAAGGATGCTACAATTATTAAATAAATAAAACATCAAAGTCGATTGTCATGCTTTTATTAAAAATTAACCAATAACAAACAGGTGTTTAGCACAGCGGAACTTAAAACCAACAGTATTAGGAACATCTCCACATAAATACTCCATACATAAATCCATAGCCAAAAGGCAACAAAGTATAACAAGTAACGCTAAGACTAGTCGATCCCAGTGTTACAATCAGAGCATGACTCGACACGAACTACGGGCTAGCCTATAAGCTATCTTCACCCAATCAAAACGCTGCTACATCCTTAATCTGAAATCATCAAAGTAAGGGTGAGTTTCATTCGAAATTAACAACCATTATACAATCATAAGCAATAAAATCTCATAGCAACTATCATCCATTCAACATACATATAATTGGAATTATTATAACAAGCAAGCATCAGTGTATAAACATCATCTATCACACCACACAATCAACCAATTATATCATGTTATAATGCAATGAATGGACTGACACTCATGCATGTGGTACCAAAAATTCGTGAATCATATCACAGGACTTCTCTCTTTGATACTGCCCTCTAGTCGCTCACACCCCACATGGGCACACGACTACTGCCTCATCGCTCACACCCCACATGGGCACACGATGACTTCCCGCTAATCTCCGCACAATGGGAATTAGCCTTCCAATGCAAATGATTTATGAATAATGCACACATGACACATACTTACATCATCATACATCGTCATCATTCCGATGCTTAACATCGCTTATTACCTCTTTCCAATAACATCACAACAAGTATGGACATGTATAAGCATCATTCAATCATTCACATACATACACCACATCATCACAATAACATACACATCACGTTAATGTTAATTGCCATCATAAACCAATTCAACAATAATTCAATTGAATAAATAAATAAGTCGGCTACTGCCCGTATTTATTACTTCATCAGATAAAGCATCTCATTAGCTTCGCAACGCCCAAAACGGCACATAAATCGGATACTCGGATCAAAAGTTATGAGTTTTCAAAGATAAAACATTTTTAGAAAAATGCTGCAGGAACCGGGTTGTCCCTACATGGGAACCGGTTCCTGGCAGTCTCCAGAATCACGCCTCGGATTTTTACTATGGGGAACCGGGTTGTCCCTACATGGGAACCGGTTCCCAGCTACCCAGAATCCATATTTCTCTGTTTTTACAAGGGGGAACCGGTTCGTCCCACATGGGAACCGGTTCCTACGTACCTGCACAGCAAAAATCACCATTTTGACAGCTTTTACCCTATCCCATAACCCCAATTCCAGGTACATACGAACATAGCACACATTTATCATTGTTTTTCACACAATTACACATTCCAAACAAGTTATTGACATGTATTAACATCATATATCACAAGTATCAACAGAATCATGTCAATTCATACAAGATTACCAAAACCTAACAAAATTCCCAACCCGACACGTACGATTGAACTAAACGATAATCCTAATCAATCCTACTACCTACAATCGCATAAGGATCGCTAACCCGAAGAATCCCCCCTTACCTCAGAGTCGAATCTTCGAAGTTCTCCTTCCCTTCAGGCTCTTCTCACTTTCACGTGTTCTTCAGTTCCAAAATCTGCTTCTACTGCTTCTTTCCCCAATTTCTTTATTTTATGAAAAATAAAATAAAATATTCTTAATGGGCTTGCTTAGTTAACACCCCCCTTTCTACTAACTATCCCACTCAGCCCAACACCATATTTTTATTATTTTCCAAATAATTCCCACAGATTATTAATTCTAGTAATTTAATTAATAAAATAATTAAATTAATACTCTAGAATTAACGGGGTGTTACAACTCTCCCCCACTAAAAGAGTTTTCGTCCTCGAAAACATACCTCAAACGAAGAGTTCGGGATAAGAGTCTTTCATCTGACTTTCCAGCTCCCACGTAACATTTCCACCTGCAGCTCCTCCCCAAGCTACTCGGACTAAAGCTATTTCTTTACCACGTAGTTGCTTTATCTTCCGATCTTCAATCCTCATAGGCAACGCCTCAACTGTCATATTATCTCTCACTTGCACATCATCTGCCTGGATTACATGAGACGGATCCGCAATATATTTCCTCAATTGTGATATATGGAATACGTCATGTAGGTTTGCAAGTGTCGTTGGTAAAGCAATACGATAAGCAACCTCTCCTACTCTTTCCGTAATCTGAAACGGACCAATGAAATGCGGCGTCAACTTCCTTGACTTCAGTGCTCGACCAACACCCGTCGTAGGAGTTACTCTAAGAAACACATGATCTCCCTCTTGAAATTCAAGTGTTCTCCGCCTTTTGTCATGATAACTCTTCTGACGACTCTGAGAAGCTTTCATCTTCTCCTGAATCATCTTAATCTTTTCCGTCGTCTCTTGAACAATTTCTGGTCCAATCACTGCACTTTCACCAGATTCATACCAACACAGTGGTGTCCTACACCTTCTACCATACAAAGCTTCAAATGGAGCCATACCAATACTCGAATGGTAGCTATTGTTGTAAGTAAATTCAATCAACGGCAAGTAACTATCCCATGTACCACCTTTTTCCAATACACAAGCACGCAATAGATCTTCCAATGATTGAATCGTCCTTTCAGTCTGTCCATCAGTCTGTGGATGATAAGCAGAACTCAACCTCAATTTAGTACCCAAGGCCTTCTGTAATCCTTCCCAAAATCTGGATGTAAATCTTGGATCTCTATCTGATACTATGCTCGAAGGAATACCATGCAAACTTACTATTTTCTCAATGTACAACTGTGCCAACCTTTCCATCGAATAATCCATCCTCATCGGTATGAAGTGAGCAGACTTCGTCAATCTATCCACAATAACCCAAATGGCTTCATAGTTCTTAGCTGTTCTTGGCAATCCAGATACAAAGTCCATGGATATGCTATCCCACTTCCACTCAGGAATAAATAAAGGTTGCATAGTTCCATACGGCTTCTGATGTTCGATTTTTGACTTCTGACAAGTCAGACAAGAATAAACAAATTCAGCTATCTCCTTTTTCATTCCAGGCCACCAGAATAACTTCTTCAAATCATGGTACATCTTAGTAGCACCAGGGTGAATACTCAATCCACTACGATGTCCTTCTTCCAAGATACTCTTCTTCAGTTCAGTAACATCAGGAACACAAACACGGTCGCCAAATCTCAAGATGCCATTCTCATCAATTCTGAACTCATCTCCTTTCCCTTGGTTAATTAAAGTCAATTTGTCAACTAGTCCCACATCATCTTTCTGCTTTTCTCTGATCTCCTCAAGAATTCCACTTGTCAGCTTTAACATACCCAACTTGATACTATTCGAAGTGCCTTCACATACCAAACTTAAATCCCGGAATTGCTCAATCAAATCTAGTTCTCGCACCATCAACATCGACATATGCAAGGACTTCCTACTCAAAGCGTCAGCAACGACATTCGCCTTACCCGGATGGTAATTCAGCTCAAAGTCATAATCTTTAAGGAACTCTAACCACCTCCTCTGTCTCATATTGAGCTCTTTCTGATCAAATAGGTACTTCAGACTCTTATGATCACTAAACACCTCGAACCTTGAACCATAAAGGTAATGTCTCCACAATTTCAACACAAACACCACCGCGGCCAACTCTAAGTCATGAGTCGGGTAGTTCTTCTCATGCACTTTAAGTTGTCTCGACGCATAAGCAACTACCTGCTGATTCTGCATTAGTACACCACCAAGTCCCATCAATGAAGCGTCACAATACACAACAAAAGATTCTGTCGGATTCGGCAAGATTAAAATAGGAGCACTAATCAGCCTCTTCTTTAATTCTTGGAATCCTTCTTCACATTTCGAGTCCCAAACGAACGCTTGACCCTTCCTAGTCAACTTCGTCAATGGTAGAGCTAACTTTGAAAATCCTTCTATAAACTTCCGATAGTAACCTGCAAGACCCAGAAAGCTACGAATTTCAGTAACGGATTTCGGAGCTTCCCATTGAGACACGGCTTCTACCTTTGTCGGATCTACGGCAATACCATTCTCGGAAATTACATGACCCAGGAAACTCACTTCCTTTAACCAGAAATCACATTTCGACAGTTTGGCATAAAGCTTCTTCTCTTTCAACACTCCCAGTACAATTCTGAGATGCTCTGCATGTTCTTCTTCACTTTTGGAATATATCAGAATGTCATCAATGAACACCACAACGAACTTATCAAGATAAGGATGAAAAATTCTATTCATATATTCCATGAAAACACCAGGTGCGTTAGTAACTCCAAACGGCATCACAGTGTATTCATAATGACCATACCTCGTTCTGAACGCAGTTTTCTGAATATCGTCCGCCTTCACACGAATTTGATGATACCCGGACCTCAAATCAATTTTACTGAATATACTAGCTCCGACCAACTGATCCATCAAATCATCAATCCTCGGCAGTGGATACCGATTCTTGATTGTAACTTTATTCAGTTGTCTGTAGTCTACACACAACCTCATAGATCCTTCCTTCTTCTTTACTAATAACACCGGTGCACCCCACGGTGATACACTTGGACGAATGAACTCCTTCTCCAGCAATTCTTCTAATTGACTCTTCAATTCGGTCAATTCAGATGCCGACATTCTATAAGGTGCCATCGATATAGGACTGGTTCCAGGAACTAACTCAATAGCAAACTCTACTTCCCTTTCAGGTGGTAGCTCTCTGACATCTTCTGGAAAAACTTCTGGAAATTCTCGGACCACTGGTAATTCATTACTCGCTACTCTTCCTTTCACTTCCATTGATGCAAGGAGCATGAACACGGCTGCCCCGTCTTGAATAGCTTCACCCACTTGTCTTGCAGTCATTGCCAACTGATCGACATTAACTTCTTCAGGAAAGATGACCGTCTTCGTAAAACAGTTGATATGAACTCGGTTAAATTGCAACCAGTTCATCCCCAAAATAATGTCAAGTTGTTTGAGCGGAAGGCACACTAAGTCCATTCCAAACTTCCTACCAAATATATCAACAGGACAGTTCAAACATGCAGATGAAGTGGTCACTGAACCCGACGCAGGAGTGTCAATAACCATACTTCCACTAATCTTTGATATCTCTAAATTTAGCCTCTTAGCACAGTCCAATGAAATAAACGAGTGAGTCGCACCAGTATCAATAATCGCAATTAAAGGTGTGTTATGTATGAAACACGTACCTTTAATCAGTCTATCCTCCGGAGTAGTTTCTGATCCAGACAAAGCAAAGACTTTCCCTCCAGCTTGGTCCTTCTTTGGTTTGGTGCACTGCGGACTGATATGACCCTCTTCTCCACAGTTATAGCAAGTTACTGTTCTCATTTTGCAGTCAGCAGCAATATGACCCATTCTGTTACACTTGAAGCACTTCTTCTCTTCTTTCTTGCACTCATTCCTCTTATGTCCTGTTTCACCACAGTTGAAGCACCTAACGGGAGCACCAGAATCTCCCCCACTAGGCCTTTTCCAATTACCAGCTCTTGGGTTTCCCCTACCATATGGTGTACCTCTGCCCATAGGTTTCTTCCCCTTCTTATCAACTAACTCGCGAGAGTGAGATGATTTCAGCTTAAGACTGTCTTCCTCAAAGATCCTGCTACAGTCCACCAAATCAGCAAATCGGCGTATTCTTTGATACCTGATACCCTGCTTGATCTCATCACGAAGACCATTCTCAAACTTGATACACTTAGAGAATTCTCCAGCTGCATCGTTGGTGTAGTGCACGTAGTGCTTAGCCAATTCCACAAATTTGGAGGCATATTCCGGCACTGTCATACTACCCTGTTTCAGTTCCAAGAACTCAATTTCCTTCCTTCCCCGCACATCTTCAGGAAAGTACTTCCTCAGAAATTCTCTCTTGAATATGGCCCAAGTTATAGCAATCCCATCTGAATCCAACTCGGTCCTAGTAGTAACCCACCAGTCATCAGCTTCTTCCGATAGCATGTGAGTACCGTACCTCACCTTCAGATTCTCTGCACAATCGATCACTCGGAAGATCCTCTCGATCTCTTTCAACCATTTCTGAGCACCATCAGGGTCATGAGTGCCTTTGAACAGTGGAGGATTGTTCCTCTGAAAGCTGTTCAACTGCCTGTCAGCACCAATCGCAGCTCCATTAGCATTCCCTCCCAATACACCAGCAATCATGCCTAGAGCCTCTGCGATAGCATCATCGTTCCTTCCACCTCTTCCAGCCATTGTTCTGCTAAATCACAAAACAATCTCATCAGAATAGAAGTATCGACAGTGTTTACCTTACACTAGTCGCATACAAGGGAACACTGACACTAAGACTCTGACTCTAACGACCGACTATGCTCTGATACCACTATTGTAACACCCTTCTAAACCCCCTCGGAATTATAATATAATCAGAGTAATTAAACAGCAAGGATGCTACAATTATTAAATAAATAAAACATCAAAGTCGATTGTCATGCTTTTATTAAAAATTAACCAATAACAAACAGGTGTTTAGCACAGCGGAACTTAAAACCAACAGTATTAGGAACATCTCCACATAAATACTCCATACATAAATCCATAGCCAAAAGGCAACAAAGTATAACAAGTAACGCTAAGACTAGTCGATCCCAGTGTTACAATCAGAGCATGACTCGACACGAACTACGGGCTAGCCTATAAGCTATCTTCACCCAATCAAAACGCTGCTACATCCTTAATCTGAAATCATCAAAGTAAGGGTGAGTTTCATTCGAAATTAACAACCATTATACAATCATAAGCAATAAAATCTCATAGCAACTATCATCCATTCAACATACATATAATTGGAATTATTATAACAAGCAAGCATCAGTGTATAAACATCATCTATCACACCACACAATCAACCAATTATATCATGTTATAATGCAATGAATGGACTGACACTCATGCATGTGGTACCAAAAATTCGTGAATCATATCACAGGACTTCTCTCTTTGATACTTCCCTCTAGTCGCTCACACCCCACATGGGCACACGACTACTGCCTCATCGCTCACACCCCACATGGGCACACGATGACTTCCCGCTAATCTCCGCACAATGGGAATTAGCCTTCCAATGCAAATGATTTATGAATAATGCACACATGACACATACTTACATCATCATACATCGTCATCATTCCGATGCTTAACATCGCTTATTACCTCTTTCCAATAACATCACAACAAGTATGGACATGTATAAGCATCATTCAATCATTCACATACATACACCACATCATCACAATAACATACACATCACGTTAATGTTAATTGCCATCATAAACCAATTCAACAATAATTCAATTGAATAAATAAATAAGTCGGCTACTGCCCGTATTTATTACTTCATCAGATAAAGCATCTCATTAGCTTCGCAACGCCCAAAACGGCACATAAATCGGATACTCGGATCAAAAGTTATGAGTTTTCAAAGATAAAACATTTTTAGAAAAATGCTGCAGGAACCGGGTTGTCCCTACATGGGAACCGGTTCCTGGCAGTCTCCAGAATCACGCCTCGGATTTTTACTATGGGGAACCGGGTTGTCCCTACATGGGAACCGGTTCCCAGCTACCCAGAATCCATATTTCTCTGTTTTTACAAGGGGGAACCGGTTCGTCCCACATGGGAACCGGTTCCTACGTACCTGCACAGCAAAAATCACCATTTTGACAGCTTTTACCCTATCCCATAACCCCAATTCCAGGTACATACGAACATAGCACACATTTATCATTGTTTTTCACACAATTACACATTCCAAACAAGTTATTGACATGTATTAACATCATATATCACAAGTATCAACAGAATCATGTCAATTCATACAAGATTACCAAAACCTAACAAAATTCCCAACCCGACACGTACGATTGAACTAAACGATAATCCTAATCAATCCTACTACCTACAATTGCATAAGGATCGCTAACCCGAAGAATCCCCCCTTACCTCAGAGTCGAATCTTCGAAGTTCTCCTTCCCTTCAGGCTCTTCTCACTTTCACGTGTTCTTCAGTTCCAAAATCTGCTTCTACTGCTTCTTTCCCCAATTTCTTTATTTTATGAAAAATAAAATAAAATATTCTTAATGGGCTTGCTTAGTTAACACCCCCTTTCTACTAACTATCCCACTCAGCCCAACACCATATTTTTATTATTTTCCAAATAATTCCCACAGATTATTAATTCTAGTAATTTAATTAATAAAATAATTAAATTAATACTCTAGAATTAACGGGGTGTTACAATTCAGCCCTAGTAATCAGTCAGATCAAAGGAGAATGGGACACGAAGCATCCTAATCTCATGCCTTACAAAGATTTGGTGCTATCTTTAATTCCATACTTCGAAGAGATTACTTTTGAACATATTCCCCGAGAAGAGAATCAACTGGCAGACGCGTTAGCTACTATGTCATCCATGTTCAAGGTCAGATGGGACAACGAAGCTCCTATAGTTATTATTGAAAGATATGACGAACCCGCATACTGTTACGAGATAGTTACTGACGAGGTTGAAGAAAAGCCATGGTTTCATAAAGTAAAAAGATACCTCGAGACTCAAGAATACCCTGAAGGGGCATCCGTCAATGACAAGAAATTCTTAAGAAGGTTCGCATCCAAGTTCTTTCTGAGAAATGGAACCTTATATAAGCGCAATCATGATTCAACCCTGCTTCGTTGTGTGAACAAGAAGGAAGCTGAAGAGATCATGGAGGACATGCACGATGGTACTTTTGGAACCCATTCTAGTGGACATACTATGGCTAAAAAGATCCTGAGAGCGGGTTACTACTGATCCACTATGGAAACTGACTGTCACCAACATTCTAGAACATGCCACAAATGCCAGATATACGCCGACAAAGTACACGTGCCTCCCGTTCCTCTAAACATTCTGACTGCTCCTTGGCCTTTTGCAATGTGGGGCATTGATATTGTCGCACGCTCGCGAAAAAAAGAACAGAGTCGCCACCGATATATTTATCCCATAAGGGAAAGGAATATCAAAAAACCTAACAAAGGAAGGAACAGGGTCTCGCGACCAGAGAATCAAGGTACGGGAGTCGGTTACGCAAGGGGAAGGTATTAGCACCCCTCGCGCCCATCGTACTCGGTGGTATCCACCTATGTTTGTTTCTATCTAAAGGGTGTATACTATGTCTATGTCTACCTGCGAATGAATGCAAAATGTAGGGAAAAGAAAGAATTGTACTCGCACAGGCCCTACCCCGCTGCCTACGTATCCTTTTCAGGAATCAGAGTTACCGTAGCTCGGCTAAAGATTTTCTGTTTGTTTTTGTGTTTTTTAATTGGGCGGAGTTAACGTTCGCGCTCTTGCATAAGGGACGACCTACGATGCGTACGAGCGGAAATAACATTGCCCTTAAGAAAAGAGATGAGAGAGAGAGATTTTGAGTGTTTCGAGGAAATCCCTTTAGCAAGGGAAACTCGAGTTACTCTTTGGTTGGTGTTTTTTAGAAGTTGGGAACTTTTGCTCGAATGGTTCCCTTAAGCAAGGGAGATCCAAGCACTCGAATGATTCCCTTAAGCAAGGGAGATTCAAGCTTCCTTTCCCTTATATAATGATTTTCACTTTTTTATTAATGTTTTTTAAGTATTTTTTTTGTATTTTTTAAAGGGATTTTATTTTGAGTATTTATTAGGTGTTTTAATGTTGTAAAAGAAAAAGAATGAAAAAAAGGGAGACTAGCCTAATTTCTAAGCCTAATTGTTATTATTTAAAAGGGGAATTCTAAGTCTAAACTATGCTAAGCAAATCCAAAAATAGGCCAAAAATATGGCCAAAACAAGTATCAAAATCACACAACAATTATACAAAGGAATAGCATGGAAATGGTACAAAACATAAAAGAGGCGATCCAAAAGTATTAGTACAAAATTAACCAAAAAATACCACTATTTTTATGAGTTTTCAATGTCAAAACTAACCTAAAAAATCTACTATTTTTATGTATTTTTATTTGGGGAAATTTCTAAAAGACTAAGAATTAAACTCTCAAAAATCACCTAAAAAATATAGCACAATTATAATGGTATTTTAGATGAGGTTTCATTTTATTACCTAAAAAAGATAAAAAAAACTATGTGAAAAAACCTAAAAGAAACTATCAATTAAACATGGGCTCAGGGGGTGTGAAACTGATAATAGTGGTGCAACTAGTGGACTGACGCAGGGCCCATGGTTATGGCCCAAGGAAAATGTTTTTTATTGCAATCAGACAAAAACGTGGCGCATGGGCCTTTAAGGGGTGTGGAAAGCAAGATCTCGCTAGGCCCAGGATATTGTTTTTTGTCCATGTGCTATTCAGATTTTTTTGCTAACATATGGTGTGATGGGCTCAGTTAGGTGGTGAGATTAGCAGTAATTCGGTGAAGGCCCAGAAGCTTATTGTGCTTGATCCATAGCCAATACAACACATTGATTCAAATGTTGCAAATTATCCTAATGTTAATATCAGACTTAATTAATCAGCTTAATTCGGATTTGATCACATTAATCTTATGCTAATCCATATTACTCTATAAACTTAATTTAAACTTTATATTAATAATATTAAACCAAATTAATTAAAAAAATTGAAAGAGGGATTTAGGGTTAGAGTGTGACCTTGAGCTGAACGAAGTTCATCCCCTTCCATCTCTCACGAAATACGACGACGGCGAAGATCAACCTGCTCCGGCAAAATTTTTCAGTTCGCCGTCGTGATCGGAAGCAAACGCCTCAACCTGCGATCTCATTCTCTCGTTTCCGTCGCTTTCGATCTCCACTCTCAATAATGTCATCTCTGCTATTCAACTCTCTTCGAAGATGAAGACATCGTTAATGAGCGTGACGAACATAGGTACAATCTCAAGGTCTTTATCTTAATCTCATCACCACAGTTTCGATCACTTTCTTCACTTTGAATTCCCTGCTTCGCCTTCGTCTTCTTCTGAGCGTAAAATTGTCGTTATCGCGATTTCGTGAGGAGCGATATTCTGATGCTTGTAGCGCTATTGTTGTGTCACAGATGAAGAACGAAGCTATGGTGATTTCCTGTTCTCTTCTTCCTTGTTGCAGAGAATTGAAGAATCCAGAGAGATGAAGATTGATGGTGTCTTGAAGAGAAAGATCAAGAGGTTCGATTCTGAAGCTTTTTGATTGATGAATGGTGAAGATATTGAGGCAGATATGTGAAGGAGATGAAGGAGAATGAGCCAGAGGAAGATGAAGAGTATGAGATGGTATCTGTGTGAAGATTGAAGAGTGGAGGAGAATGATGAAGAAAGTGGTGGCCAGTGAGAAGTGAAGGGATTGAAGAGTGGAAAGAAATCTGAAGGTGTATAGAGGATGATTGATGAAGATGCAGAGATGTTTTTGAGATGGTGAAGATTGAAGATGGTGAATTTTGTGTGAAGAATGAATAGAGAGAGAGCTTGAAGAATGAAGAAGACCTCTGTTATATAGAGATGAAGAAGATCGGTTTTGAAGGTTAGTTATTTCTGACTTTTTCTGTTATATGTTAGTTACATTCAGTTAGTGATATTCTGAAGGTGGTCAGGGTAGTTATCATTCTGTTTGATGAGCTGGCAGGTAGTTAAGTTGAAACTGTTAGGACAGTTAGTTAAAAGTTTGTTAAAACTGTTATGTGGTTAGAAATCAGTTAGAGGTTATGTTGAATTCTGTTGCAATCTGGTTTTGTTAGTTATAACTGTTTGATGTTGATCATTGTTGGCAGTGATAATTGGATGGTTAAAAGGAATTGGGTTCAAAAACAGTGGGCTGAATATATTTGTGATAGTATGGAATTGTTTGATTTTTGTATGGAATTGTTTATGAATGTATGGAGTTGTTTAAAGTTAGTAGGAAAATTGTTTGTAATTACTTGCTTGCACTTTGGTATGCATGTGTCGTGAGATGGTTGTATACTAATTTAGTGGTTGCTGCTATGGTTGCTCATGTGCAAGGTTGATTTTGGTTTGTAGTCAAGTTGAACAAGAATAAATGGCTGCTCTTTTTAACTAGCTTGGCACATGATGAAGATGAAGTGGATTAGCTTGGCATATGATGAAGATTGGTGTGTATCAGCTTGGAGGATTGAAGAAATGAAGAGAAATAGGTTTAGGATGTCCAATTGAGTAGATGGGTCCAAAAGGTCAATAGTCAACAATTCTAGAATGTATTTTTTCAATGTAATTTACTCCTTTTTTTTTGTATAATGAACTTGATCAATGTAAAGAAAGTGTTACATATAAACTTTGATTTCTCTTGTACTTTGACATTTCTAAATAATGGAGCAAATGTTTCTTCTTCCATTTCCTGAAATTTGATTCTCATTTCCCAGACTTTGCACTTTAATATTTTGAACGACATCAAACCCATGATTTGCAACAGAAATGAGATCCTTTAATCGACGACTTGTAACACAATCCACTTAGATGAATTAGGTCAATAGCCTGTGATGGAAACGCTTTGAATGGACCAATGTTTGTAGTATAACTAATTCATCCAAATGAATTAATGCTCCCAACCGATAACCTCTTGTAATTAGAAACCCTCTGATCAAGTGTTTTTTTCAAGGACTGAACCAATCATTATCTTCTGATCAAACATCAAGCATCCTTTTGAGAAAATGAATAAGCTTGTGCCAGGCCTATGTGAGACCCCAGTTTGCTCCATGATCCTAGATCCCATGCTTTTAGATGTTTTATTTAATGAATGGATGCAAGGCCATGCAAATGCCCTAATGAAGGTATGTAGATGAAATGGGAAGTATAAGCCAGTTAGAAATAAGGGGTAGGACAAATTTGGGGTATGATAGATATGATCGGAGAAATCAAACCTACCGCGTCCAATGGACACCGCTTCATCCTTGTGGCCATCGATTACTTCACCAAATGGGTAGAGGCTGCTTCATTCGCCTCCGTTACCAAGAATGTGGTGGCTCGATTCATTAAGCACAATCTTATTTGTCGGTATGGCATCCCCGAAAGGATTATCACAGACAATGGTACCAATTTGAACAACAAAATGATTACTGAGCTCTGCACACAGTTCAACATCAAGCATCACAACTCTTCTCCATATAGACCAAAGATGAATGGTGCTGTGGAGGCCGCCAACAAGAACATAAAGAAGATCGTACAGAAAATGACTGTGACTTACAAGGATTGGCATGAGATGTTACCATTTGCTCTTCATGGTTACCGTACTTCCGCATGTACATCAACTGGGGCAACCCCGTTCTCACTAGTCTATGGCATGGAAGCTGTGCTACCGATCGAAGTTCAGATTCCATCCTTGAGGATCATGAAAGAGGCAGAGCTAGATGAAGACGAATGGATTCAGACTCGACTCGACCAGATAAATCTGATTGACGAAAAAAGGCTTGCGGCTGTTTGTCATGGACAATTGTATTAGAAGCGTATGATCAAGGCATTCAACAAAAGAGTCAAACAACAAGTTTATCAGACTAGGGACTTGGTCATAAAGAGGATTATTCTACCACAAGGTGATCCTAGGGCAAGTGGACTCCCACATATGAGGGACCATTTGTAATCAAGAAAATTTTCTCTGGAGGAGCAATGATACTCACTACTATGTACGGAGAAGACTTTCCACAACCTGTGAACGCAGACATAGTCAAAAAATACCACGCATAAATACGACCCGCTAGGTCGACGTACCTAGGCAAAAGTAAGGGCATCCCGGCAAACCAAAAGGGTTTGGGCAAAAATTAGGGATATATATAAAAAATGTACACCCGTCAAGTTGAAAACCCGAAAAGGCGACTTGGGCAAAAAAGGGTATCCTGGTAGGCTGAAAACCTGAAAGGGCAGTCTAGGCAAAAGTTGAGGATTAAGCGTACGACTATGTCTCGTTCACATCATTCATCAATCAGATATATCTACAACATCAAGTTCAAAGGGCTCAGATCGATTCAATCATCTATCTCCAACAAGCAAGGGATGAGATGCTCGAAGACATAATAGCAATAGCAGAGTTGAAACTCAATAGGATTGTTTCCATATAGCTATTTTTCTTTTGTTTTATTCTGTACCTTTTTCAAAAACACACAATATGTTCTTTATTTTTGCCTATTCATGGCTTTCTTAATACAAGTTACCTTCTCTCTTTCGAGTTTTCATTTTTCTCTTTTTCAAATACGCAAACGTCCAATGATAATTTTGAATGAACATATGCATATGAACATGATTATCATTTATCTTTCCTTTCGTAAAAATATCTATTAGACCTTTAGATAGGAAGGGCGAAGAGACAATGTCTAAAGAAATCCAGAAATCCTCCTTCAAAGTCAATAGTCTGAAGGAATCCCCACAGAGTAACCATTAAGAAGACATCTTCAAATACTCCCAACAAAGGACATGGTTCCCCAACAGTGGTTCTCCGACACCTCACATCTCCAATCAGGGTATACCAAATCACTGTTCATCCCCAAGCAGAAATCATAAATCCCCAATCGAGCGCTTCCAAGATAAGATCAACAACAGAAAGATCTATCCTCTCAATCAAGATAATCAAAGAAGCACAATCATAGTCATACATCATAAATCATGAACATAATCATACATCGCATACATAATCATGTTCACGTTCCTCATTTATTTTGAGAGACACGTTGCTCATACATCATAACATCGCATAGATACTAACAATATTTGACAGGTACATTACGAAGATTCGAATTCTATTCAAAGCAACGCCTAACGCATGGCAGTCCAGACATCTACGGATGTAAATCGGATTAGTCTAATGCACGACTTATCCATCAACCTAACGCACGGTTTTCCAGACATCTGAGGATGCAATTGAGATTAGTCTAACGCACGACTTATCCATCAACCTAACGCATGGTTTTCCAGACATCTGAGGATGCAATTGAGATTAGTCTAACGCATGACTTATCCATCAACCTAACGCACGATTTTCCAGACATCTGAGGATGCAATTGAGATTAGTCTAACGCACGACTTATCCATCAACCTAACGCACGGTTTTCCAGACATCTCAGGATGCAATTGGGAGTAGTCTAACGCATGACTTATCCTTCGACCTGACGCACGGTTTTCCAGACATCTGAGGATGCAATTAGGAGTAGTCTAACGCATGTCTTATCCTTCGACCTGACACACGGTTTTCCAGACATCTGAGGATGCAATTGGATTTGATCTAACGTACGACATATCCTCCTACCTAACATATGGTTTTCCAGACATCATCTGCTGATGCGAACTAAATTAAGTCAAACACATAACTCAATCTATTCTCCAGAAATGATCTAACATACGATGTATTCTGGTTCTCAATTCTATCAAGCTCGATGGCATCTTCAAGCCCATCCCCACGAAGGCAAATTTCCCGGTATTCTAGTGTTCAATCATCTTCCACCTTCAGATTCCGATTGGCATACAAACCACTCTACATCTTCAGGTTTAAGAAAATTGAACAGGGGCAGCTGTCATACCCCAAAATTTTCCCACACTATTTCTCTTATGCAAATTCAAATAAATACATAAAGCTCCAAGACACATTCTCCTATACAAGGCTCAGAAACTAGGGTTTGGTTTGTTCAAAGGGAAAACAATGAATCAATGGCTCCAAGACATCCTATATGGCTCAATATATCTCACATTATCTCTATGACAAGTATCAAGTCTCAACTCAAAGGATTGGTCACTCAATTGTTCAGAAAATCAACAGTCGACTGGGTTAACCTAAAAGTCAACTGTGGTCAAAATAAAGTCTAAACTCCTGATTTTTTGTCAAAATCCTCATATGGAAGTATCATTCACCATTTGATCAATAATTGTTCATGGTTCATCAAGGAAAGATCAAAAAATCAACAAATCAAAAAGTTTCTAAATTAGGGTTTGTATAGGAGAAAGTCAACTGAACTTTGACCAAGCATAACTCTCACATGGAACATCATAAATTTTCCATCCCAAGCTCATTTTGAAGGAAATTTGATTCTCTACAATTTTGTCTCTCACATGCCAAGTCTAAAAATGCTTCATTTGAGAGATATGGACCAAAACATTATAGGTCCTTTTCAAAAGTCAACAAAAAGCCACTTTTTTTTAAAAGGACACACAAGGAGCATGGAAAATCATTTTGATATGAGACTAAAGACACTGGTTAGAGGACTCTCTAAGGTTTCTAAAAAGTCCTAGAACACTTCCATACCTCAAAAATTGAGAGAGATAGGCCTTATCAAAGTTGGGTTATTTTGGAGGGAAAAGTGTGAAAGAATTTGGATTTTTTGCAAATGGGCCCAAGTTATTTTAATTCAATCTTGATCCACAAGTTATCCAAAGCCTAAGAATCAATTGCCACGAATTTACTTGAATTATGTGATTTATTATGAATTTTTATTCATATTAAAAATGATTAAAAATCAAATAAATCACATAATTAGAAGAAATTTGATTTGATTTTATTTGTGACTCATTCCAATTATCAATTAACACAAAATATTGATTCAAATTCGTGGAAAATAGATTGGCATAATATTGGATCATATTGGCTAATTTTAGAAAGGACCCATGGCATATTTTCAATCAAATTTTCATCACATTCAATTCAAGATTCAAAAGAGATTTGATCAATTTCCCTTGACCTAATCATTCCCCTATATATACTGATCAAGTCCATAGCACAAGGATTACGATTTTATGCATCCAAGAGCCTATAACCCGAGTTCAAAAAAAGGAGAAAAATTCAAGATTCAATTTGGAGTTCTAGGCAAATTCAAGACTTGTGAGTGATCCTAATACCTTCCCTGATCATCACTGAACGATTCTCGATTGTCCTCAAGCTTCAGAGCATCAAGAATCACCTCCTATTTGCCACGGTTTGTCAATTCTAGATTTGGTTTGATTTGCATCATGCAAGCATTATTATTCATATTTAATTGCATATCTATGTTTAGCATATCCTAATAACCGATTCTAGAAAGTTTGGAACGATTTGATGTTAGTATGAATATGATGCCATGTTAGGGCTCAAGCTCCAATTTGGGGTTTTTTAGTATAGGTAAAATTGGAACAAATCAATGCCATGGTCATGTTCGCAAGGACCAGACGAATCTAATGGTAAGGGTGCGCCAAATTTCTATAGCACTTTGGTCCTATTCGCTATTTTTTAGGTTTGGTATGCAAGGTCTTTTATAGCGCATCAAGCCAAAAAGCGCTGTAAAAAATGTTTTACAGTTTTTCCTCGTGAAGAAGATGACTGCGTGGCGCAGTCTGATTGGCTGATTCACGCGCGCGCTTCAAATTCAAATCTGGGATATTCAGTGCTTTAAGACGCACGCGCTTGCCATGTTCCTCATCCAGCCAGCCATCAGATCATGCTGGCAACAGATCCAACGCATCCAGGAGCGACGGTACACCATAGTCCACGCGCGTGAGCCACACCTGATCGCAAGTTAAGTTTTTTGCAATTTTTTTTATTTTTAATTACATAGCCTATTATTTTTATTTATAAAATAAATATATCATTTTAATTCTTTTCTTTTTCTCAATAATAATAAAACTATATATTTATTTTTCAAAAAAAACCTTTTTTATAATTAGTATTTATTTTATTTATTAATTTCATATATACTTATTTCTTTATTTATTTGATTAATATTTATAATTATGCTTTATTTATTTATAATAATTTTATTTTCTTATTTACTTATTTACATATTTAATATTTATTCCATATATTTATTTTAATTATATATTTTTTTTTAATTTAATTAATATTTAATTATTTAATTACTTCAAAAATTCATATTTATTTTATTCTAATTCTAAAAATTTCCTAAAAAAATACCTGCGTGCTCGATTTTATTTTCTCTTCTCTGATTTAATTAATTAGGTCGCAAGACCAATAATTAATAAAATTGTTTTCATTTTCTTATTCAATTCGTACCCTAATCAGGGTTTACGAAGATCATTCCATACACTGAAATATTTCTTTTTCTGTGCTTTTTTTTTTAGGATTGACTTTTTTCAAATGCCTTCCAACTATGCGCCTGATCAGGATCCGAAGCTAAGTATTCAATTTAATTATTATTATTTTAAAGTCTATTTTGTTTCCTTTTAATTAGGGTTTGCCTTTAAATAAGTCTTGCCTACATTCACTTTTCCGCCTCTGCTTTGCCATTTTTCAAGGTTAACCCCGAGGCTTCCTTCAACTGCCAACCATATCAGATCAAATCAAAAGCTAAGTGTTCTTTTCTATTTTAAATATTTGTTTATTTTATTTTATTTTATTTATTAAATTAGGGTTAACCCTAATTGATATTAGGACTGATAACGCACTCACCCTACTTTTGCTTGCTATTTTTTCCACTTTTTCAGGGTTTGTCAGTTGCCAAAGCTTCGAATAGTCGGTAACCCTAAACCCTGATCTTAATTAATACTTGTTCAGACTTATTGCTCTATTTATCCCGCTGGTTTCATTTTCCCTTCCCCCCGCTGGTTTCATTTTCCCTTTCCCCATTATTGCTTTAATTAATATTAATTGTTGTGGTTAGTAATTCTAGGGAGTGCAAGCTTGTAATTAACCTAGAATAACTAATTATAAGATAAATATCTGAATCAAACCACGTAATTGTTGCACCCACGTACACTTTTGGGGTAACCTCTTAGCTGCCTGTTGCCTGTTGCCTTTTTGCCTTGTTGCCTTGTGTGTTTTTTGCAGAATAGCCATGTCCCTCGAATACGAGGATACCTCAGCCATGTTGCCTCGATAAATACAAAGGTCATAAGACCCTAATGATGCTGCCTTCGATACACCAATATGACCTCGACCCTCGGAAGTTGCCTACGAAAGGTTGAGGTATCCTCTGGCTGCCTACGAAAGGCTATTCTGGTCCTTCCCTTAGACTACCTGCCTCTCTATGGCATGGGACAGTCTTATGGCGAACGACATTGCGACGACCTTTCAACCTCCAAATGAAAGGCTTCCTACCCTCTTATGGCATAGATAGACCCTTTCACCCTGAAAGGCTAAAAGAACTATTTTCTACATTATTAAGGTAATTGCCCCTGATTGCTTTGCCTTGCCTTAAAACCTTTTTCATATTCTTTCTCATAAACCTTCAAAATGGCTACGCTCATTTACGAGCTAAAGTCCATATTCTTTTCTTCTACATTTCTTTTCAAAACGAGCAAAGCAATTAAGAGCCCATGGAAAACCATGGATGCAAAGGGTGCCTTACACCTTCCCTTTGCATAATTACCCCCCGAACTCAGTTTTTATTTAAAAGGTTTTTCCTGTTCTTTTAGCCTTTCTGAGTATTTGGATAAAATAAAAGTCGGTGGCGACTCATGCTTAACCGCGATATTTTCGATTATAAAAGTCAGTTCACCGTATTACAGAACTGGCGACTCTGCTGGGGATTCCCATAAAAGAGGGGTACCTTAAAAGTTTAGGATTCACTTAAATGTTTTCTATTGTTTGCTCTGTTTGTTTTATTTTTTAGGGGCGTTTTGGGAATTAAATAAAGGACGAATCCTATTCCCGGATTCAAGAACACTTAAGATTAGGAGTGGCATACTCTTTCACATATGTGGGAGATGAGTCAATATGAAGTTCACACTTGAGTTAGGACTCCATAGCGTATGTACACCTTTCTCAAATGAGGGAGGTCTATGTATGTGTCTGTGGGTGCGCCGGAGCTCAAGGACCTTTAGTTACCCTTAACCCATCCTGGCCTTTAGGAACGTAGTGGGGGGACTACTCTTGACAAATGTTAAGAACTAGTCGCTACCCGATGCTACAATTCAGATAGGTTCTCTCTCAAAGTATCATTGCATGGTGCAAATGCATCATGTCCGAGGGTGCTTTAGAAGGGATGACAATTCTGGATAACTTATAGAACCTGTTGCTGAAATCTCCTTATCCATAGAAATACCCTTGGGAAGGACACCTGATCAGACTCCATTGCAAGCCTTAAGCCAAAAATTGTGTGATTTGTGTGGACTTGTTTTTCTGTGATGCATCATGCATACATGCATTCATGACATGACTAACCCATCTCAAGGAGAAAAAGGTCTTTTAACCATAATTTGTTTTGTAGGTTATTTGAATATGGGAATTCTAATCCGAAAGCCTTTCTTTCTCAACTTCAAGAAAGTACCTACTGTACTAAGACTCTTGTGTGATGATATTACTGGTTCTCTCGTTCTCACCGAGCCTCTCAACAAACTGATAAGTTTAATGCGAACCAAAGTGGATGAAGCTCTTCTCAATTCCATGATGCAGTTTTATGATCCTCTTCTCCATTGTTTAACTTATAGAGATTTCCAACTGGTACCTACATTGGAAGAATTTTCTCATATAATGGACATCTCCATACCTGATCAAATCCCTTACAATGGTGAGGAAGGAGGTCCTAAGTTGGAAGACATTGCTGCTGCTCTACATCTGCCAAGATCAGAAATTAATGAGGTTTGGATCCACAAAAGAGACTATTCTGGAATGCCCGTGGATTTCTTGTACAAGAAAGCTAAGATCTTTGCTGAAGCTTTAAGCATGGATGCCTTGGAAAGTGTTCTAACCCTGCTGATATATGGACAAGTTCTGTTTCACCGTTGCGACAAAGTTGTTGATAGGGCTGCTATCAAAATATTCCTTAGCAAGAATCCTGTTCCTACTCTACTTGGTGATTTATTGCATTCCATCAATGCCAGAGTGACAAAGAGACAAGGTTGTGTTCTAGGATGCATTCCCCTCCTGCATAAGTGGTTTATTTCTCACTTACCCCGATCAGCAATAAAGAATGAGGAAGGTTTGACTTGGATTCAGAGGATTATGAGACTTTCGTACGATGACATCATTTGGTATCCAAAAGAGTTCGAGGGAGTTCAGTTATTTGATCGCTGTGGAGAGTTTCCTAATGTGCCTCTTCTTGGCACCCAAGGAGGAGTTACTTATAATCCTATACTTGCTCGACATCAGTTTGGTTTTGCTTTGAAAGATAAGCCTCGCTCCATATATCTTAGTGCGGAAAGTTTTGACTATGGTTCAGGTACAACCGAAAAGAAGAATCGCTTCATTAAAGCTTGGTACGAAGTAAAAAAGGTAGGTGCAAGAGATTTGGGAACAAGGGTCCATATTCCTTCAGATCTTTACTTTAAATGGATTTATGACCGAGTCGTCGAGTTTGGCATACCATATCCATATGACACACCTGTTGTTCCAAGGATCACCCCTCCAGAGGTTCACATAGAATTGGAGCCTTATGTACCCGCTCCGAACGAAGACCTTGCTGCCACCGTTGCTCACTTGAGACAAGAAAAGGCTGATCTTGAAAGACGTTTACAAGTGGTTGAGGCGGAAAAAGCAGTTTTAGTGGCTAATGCTAAAGAACGAGATATCATGCTTGACTATTTCTCCTGCAAGTGGAAGATTGAAGACTTTATCTCACCTGAGCAAATACAATCATGGGAGCGAGAGATTGATAGACTTGTTCAAGAAAAGAATGAGATGGTCAAAGCCCATAAAGAAGAAATCAGAGGATTGAAGAGGAAGCGCCGACTTGAAGAATGATTTCTTTTATTTTATTTATTATGTTTTTTTAGTATTTCTTCGATGTAACTTCAAAAACATATAATACATTGGTTTCTAATTAAAATAATTAATTTGTTTTGTTTCTATTTTTTTTAAATGTGTTAAAAAGCCTTTGACTCCTTGAGATCATTGCATACACATAATCATGTCATTCATAAACATCGCATCACAGGTTTCATAAAAACAAATGCCTCATCTTTACGCTGTTTATTTCAGTAAGAAAGATGGATCTCGAACAATCTGTCAAGAATCTCCAAGCTCAGAACGCTGAATTTCAAGCCTTGATCCTGAACTTGTCCAAGGGGCAAGATGAACTGAAAGCTCTTCTGACTAAGAAGACGAAGACTAAGAAAACCAAAGGAGTGATCAACCTGGGAAGAAGATTCAAAGGTCGCCCCAAGAAGGCCGAAGAAACTGGGATTCCTAAAGACGAGGAAGAGGAAGAGGAAGAGGACGATTTCAGTGTCAAGAACAACCATGGAAGCCATGTAGGTTCTGATGATCAAGAAGAAGAAGAAGAAGAAGAGTATCCTCAAGACGAGGATTATCCTGATGAGAAGTATAGGCTACTAGAAGAGCGTCTGAGAAGCGTGGAAATTCAGAAGGTACCTGGGCTGGATTTTGAAGAGCTGGGACTCATTCTTGGGGTCGTTATTCCTCCAAAATTCAAAACTCCCGCCTTTGCTAAGTATGATGGAGTCTCCTGTCCCAAGATGCACTTGAGGTCTTATGTAAGGAAGATTCAGCCTCACACTACTGATAAGAGACTCTCTGGATCCATTTCTTTCAAGAAAGCTTATCTTGAACTCAACTCGAATGGTACTATCAACTGGAGGGTACTAGCATCCGTACTTTGGAAGATTTGGTTGTTGCTTTCTACAGGCAATACCAATATAATTCCGATCTCGCACCAACTCGCATGCAACTACAAAGCATGTCTATGGGACCTAAGGAAAGTTTCAAGGAGTATGCGCAAAAGTGGAGAGATTTAGCTGGAAGAGTCCAACCTTCTTTGACTAATAGGGAGTTGGTGGACATGTTCATGGGCACGCTAACTGGGCCGTTCTATAATCACTTGCTGGGTAGTTCCTCGTCTGGGTTTACTGATCTTATCTTGACTGGAGAACGTGTTAAGAATGGTATTCGAAGTGGGAAGATTCAAGTAGGCACATCTTCTGGTACTGCAAAAAAGCCATATCATGGAAGAAACGAGTCTAATGCTGTTCATAGTTAGAGGGGCCATGGTAAGAATGATCAGAACCAATCTGTTGGAGCTGTCCTCATCTCTACTCCAACATCTCAACAAGCTCCTAGACAAGAGTATCAACGCAAGACTGATAGACCAAGGAGACAATTCACCCCGGTCAACATGCCTTTGTCTCAAGCCCTACAACATCTACTGAAGGCTAAACTGGTCACCCTGAAGGATCCTCCGAAGTTTGTCAACACTGCGAGTCCAACTTATGATCCCAAAGCTACGTGTGCCTACCATTCCAATGCTACTAGGCACAATGCAGACAATTGTTGGGCCCTGAGAAACAAAGTTCAAGACATGATAGAAGCTGGCGAAATCGAGTTTGACGCCCCAGATACTCCTAATGTCATCACTGCTCCTATGCCAAAGCATGACAAGGCTGTTAATGCTATTATGGACACAATCCATGTCTATGACGTGAGAGATCTGTCAACACCTCTTCCCAACATCAAGAGAAAGCTGCTGCAAGCTGGTTTATTTCTAGGTTGCGACCCAGGTTGTTATTACTATGCATCCCTACCTAATGGCTGCGAGAACCTGAAAAGAGGTATCCAGGGCTGGATGGATCGTGGCACTATCAAATTTGAGAAGACTCCTTCCATTGAGGATTTGTGCGAAGGCTTCTCCCGTGGTTTGAAGTTCGAAGATGTATCTGTAATTTCCAAAGCCCCACTAAAGATCCCTACTAAGGCACCTTTCAAAATTTCTGCTGAACCCCGTGTGGCTCCGATTATTATTACTAAACCTAGTCCGATGCCATATTCTTCTGATAAAGCTATCCCTTGGAATTATGGTACCGAGGTCTATGTTCAAGGAGATAAGCAAGAACTCGAATCTGATAAGGTTTCTGAAGATGCCAATCCTGATGTGGGTAATATTGCTGGAACTAGTAAAGTGACAAGAAGTGGGAGGGTGTTTTCTCCAGAGATCTCTCCAAACACTGCTTCACCTGCTGTTACTATTACCCCGAGTGCTGATGCTCGTGGTAAAGAACCGTTACATGAACCTGAGACTGTCATTGAAAATCCACCATCTGAAGAAACAAATGAGTTCCTGAAGATCATCCGCAAGAGTGATTATGACATTGTTGAACAAATGGGGCATACTCCTTCTAAGTTCTCTATGCTGTCACTCCTGAGTTGTTCCAAGACTCACGCCAAAGCTATGATGAAGTTTCTAGAGGCCGCACATGTGCCACAAGAGATTTCCGTCACACAACTCGAGAACTGTATTGCAAACCTGACGACAAAGAATTACCTTGGGTTTTCTGATGCTGATCTGAGTCCTAGCGGAAAAAATCATAACAAAGCACTGCATATATCCATTTAATGTGGGGGAACCACTCTGGCCCATGTGCTGGTAGACAATGGTTCCTCTTTGAATGTACTACCCAAGCTGGTGTTGGACAAACTCAAGGTTGACGGAATTGAACTGAAATCCAGTGATGTAATAGTAAAAGCGTTCGATGGCACAATGAGTACTGTATATGGCGAGGTTGAGCTCCCGATCAGAGTAGGTTCCCAGACTTTCAATACTGTGTTCTATGTGATGGATATTCGTCCTGCCTATTCCTGTCTACTTGGACGTCCTTGGATACATGGGGCAAATGCTGTGACGTCAACTCTCCACCAGAAACTGAAGTATCCCGCAAAAGGCAAGATTATTACTGTGTATGGTGAAGAAGAATATGTGGTGAGCTTCATAGATGAGACCAAGTATGTTGAATTCACTAGAGAAGCTTTTGAATCTCCCCGTCAAGCGTTCGAATTGGTCCCTCAAGTGGTTCCTAAGACTAAGCATGTCTACACTCTCCTAAAGTTACTAGGGTTCCTCCTACAATGGCTTCTCTGAAAGACGCTAGGGCTGTGGTAGAAGAAGGTGGCTGCACTATCTGGAGGCAATTACCTGATATTTCGTACAAGTCCAACAAATGGGGTTTAGGCTGCACCGTTAAGGATCAGAAGGGAGAACAACATCCTCGTCCAGAAGGTTTGAAGCATCATTTCATCAGCAAGGGATTCAATGCCATTGGAGAAAATGAGGATAATTACAACCTGGACAGGTGGATCTTCCCTACATCAGACAAAGGGCTGGACAACTGGAAGACTGAAGACATTGTTTCTATCTCCTATAGTCAGGAGTAATTGTCGTTCTTAGTTTATTTCTTGCTTTCCTTTATATTTCCAATTTTAAATTCTGTACTTCAATAAACAATAAACTCTAAAGCCGTGTGTCCCGCCCGAGGCACAGTGGTTCATTGTTAGGGCTTGTCATTTCATAAGCATATTTTCATTCAATAAAACATTGGACGTTTCGTATTCAAATTGTGTGTTTGTTTTTATTTTTCTTACTTTTATAGCTATGTGTTCTTACACACACCCACATAATGCACTGCAGATCCATATCCACTCTGGATCATATTGATAACGACTCTGCTATTGCTAGATATGACTTTGAAAATCCGATCCACCAAGCTGAGGACGAAGGTGAGGAAGATTGTGAAGTGCCTAGAGAACTTGCCAGATTACTAGAGCAAGAAGAAAAGACTATACAGCCGCACGAAGAGCCAATTGAGGTTGTGAACATAGATACCGACGAAGAAAAGAAAGAGATCAAGATAGGGGCTGAATTAGAGGATGCTGTCAAACAGAGATTGATCCAGATGTTACGAGACAATGTTGAGATCTTTGCTTGGTCCTACGAAGATATGCCTGGGCTCGATACTGATATTGTGGTTCATCGTCTACCTATCAAAGAAAACAGTCCTCCGATTAAACAGAAGTTGCGAAGAAGCAGACCTGACATGGCTCAAAAGATCAAAGAAGAGGTTGAAAAGCAATTCAATGCCGGTTTCCTGAAAGTGGTGAGCTATCCGCCATGGATCGCCAATATAGTACCCGTGCCTAAGAAAGATGGAAAAGTCAGAATGTGTGTAGACTATAGAGATTTGAATCTAGCAAGCCCTAAAGATGATTTCCCACTACCGCATATTGACATTCTAGTTGATAGTACTGCGCAATGCAAGGTTTTTTCCTTCATGGATGGTTTCTCAGGTTATAATCAAATCAAGATGGCACCCGAAGACATGGAAAAGACAACTTTCACTACGCCTTGGGGCACCTTCTGTTACAAGGTCATGCCGTTTGGGTTGAAGAATGCAGGGGCAACGTATCAGCGCGCGATGGTGGCTCATTTCCATGATATGATTCATAAAGAAATAAAGGTCTATGTTGATGATATGATTGCAAAATCCAACACTGAAGAAGAACATCTGGTCCATTTGCAAAAGTTGTTTGATAGATTGAAGAAGTACAAGTTGAGACTGAATCCGAACAAGTGTACCTTTGGCATAAGGTCTGGTAAGCTGCTGGGTTTCGTTGTTAGTAGTAAAGGTATTGAAGTCGATCCTGCAAAGGTAAAAGCTATACAAGAGATGTCTGCTCCACGAAACGAGAAAGAAATTGGAGGATTCCTGGGACGCCTGAATTACATTTCCAGGTTTATTTCCCATCTGACCGCTACTTGTGAACCAATCTTCAAGCTACTGAGGAAAGATCAAGTATTAAAGTGGAATGACCAATGTCAAGAAGCCTTCGACAAAATCAAGAAGTACCTGCAAGAACCTCCGATCATGATACCACCTGTTGAAGGAAGACCTCTAATCATGTATTTAACTGTACTAGAGAATTCAATGGGGTGCGTACTGGGGCAACATGACGAGTCTGGTCGAAAAGAGCATGCAATATACTACCTTAGCAAAAAGTTTACCGACTGTGAAACAAGATACTCACTGCTCGAGAAAACTTGTTGTGCTTTGGCATGGACTGCTCGCCGACTGAGACAGTATATGTTGAACCATACCACTTTATTGACTTCTAGAATGGATCCTATCAAGTACGTGTTTGAAAAACCCGCTCTCTCTGGACGAATAGCAAGATGGAAAATGATATTAACAGAGTATGACATCCAATACACAACATAGAAAGCAATCAAAGGAAGTGTAGTGGCAGATCATTTGGCTCAACAAGCTGTGGACGACTATCAACCCATGAGCTTTGAATTCCCAGATGAAGATGTTATGCTTGTTACTGATTATGAACAACCTGGCCCGGATGAAGGACCTGAACCAGGATCCCGATGGACTATGGTTTTTGATGGAGCTTTGAATGCACTTGGTAACGGTATTGGCGCTGTAATTATCTCTCCCGCAGGTGGACACACCCCGTTCACAGCAAGACTATGTTTCGACTGCACCAACAATATGGCTGAGTATGAAGCATGTATCTTGGGACTCAGAGCTGCCATCGACTTAAGAATCAAGTTCTTAGAAGTATATGGGGATTCAGCCCTAGTAATCAGTCAGATCAAAGGAGAATGGGACACGAAGCATCCTAATCTCATGCCTTACAAAGATTTGGTGCTATCTTTAATTCCATACTTCGAAGAGATTACTTTTGAACATATTCCCCGAGAAGAGAATCAACTGGCAGACGCGTTAGCTACTATGTCATCCATGTTCAAGGTCAGATGGGATAACGAAGCTCCTATAGTTATTATTGAAAGATATGACGAACCCGCATACTGTTACCAGATAGTTACTGACGAGGTTGAAGAAAAGCCATGGTTTCACGAAGTAAAAAGATACCTCGAGACTCAAGAATACCCCGAAGGGGCATCCGTCAATGACAAGAAATTCTTGAGAAGGTTCGCATCCAAGTTCTTTCTGAGCAATGGAACCTTATACAAGCGCGTTCATGATTCAACCCTGCTTCGTTGTGTGAACAAGAAGGAAGCTGAAGAGATCATGGAGGACATGCACGATGGTACTTTTGGAACCCATTCTAGTGGACATACTATGGCTAAAAAGATCCTGAGAGCGGGTTACTATTGGTCCACTATGGAAACTGACTGTCACCAACATTCTAGAACATGCCACAAATGCCAAATATACGCCGACAAAGTACACGTGCCTCCTGTTCCTCTAAATGTTCTGACAGCTCTTTGACCTTTTGCAATGTGGGGCATTGATATGATCGGAGAAATCAAACCTACCGTGTCCAATGGACACCGCTTCATCCTTGTGGCCATCGATTACTTCACCAAATGGGTAGAGGCTGCTTCATTCGCCTCCGTTACCAAGAATGTGGTGGCTCGATTCATTAAGCACAATCTTATTTGTCGGTATGGCATCCCCGAAAGGATTATCACAGACAATGGTACCAATTTGAACAAAAAAATGATTACTGAGCTCTGCACACAGTTCAAGATCAAGCATCACAACTCTTCTCCATATAGACCAAAGATGAATGGTGCTGTGGAGGCCGCCAACAAGAACATAAAGAAGATCGTACAGAAAATGACTGTGACTTACAAGGATTGGCATGAGATGTTACCATTTGCTCTTCATGGTTACCGTACTTCCGCACGTACATCAACTGGGGCAACCCCGTTCTCACTAGTCTATGGCATGGAAGCTGTGCTACCGATCGAAGTTCAGATTCCATCCTTGAGGATCATGAAAGAGGCAGAGCTAGATGAAGACGAATGGATTCAGACTCGACTCGACCAGATAAATCTGATTGACGAAAAGAGGCTTGCCGCTGTTTGTCATGGACAATTGTATCAGAAGCGTATGATCAAGGCATTCAACAAAAGAGTCAAACAACAAGTTTATCAGACTGGGGACTTGGTCATAAAGAGGATTATTCTACCACAAGGTGATCCTAGGGGCAAGTGGACTCCCACCTATGAGGGACCATTTGTAATCAAGAAAATTTTCTCTGGAGGAGCAATGATACTCACTACTATGGACGGAGAAGACTTTCCACAACCTGTGAACGCAGACATAGTCAAAAAATACCACGCATAAATACGACCCGCTAGGTCGACGTACCTAGGCAAAAGTAAGGGCATCCCGGCAAACCAAAAGGGTTTGGGCAAAAATTAGGGATATATATAAAAAATGTACACCCGTCAAGTTGAAAACCCGAAAAGGCGACTTGAGCAAAAAAGGGTATCCTGGTAGGCTGAAAACCTGAAAGGGCAGTCTAGGCAAAAGTTGAGGATTAAGCGTACGACTATGTCTCGTTCACATTCAATCAGATATATCTACAACATCAAGTTCAAAGGGCTCAGATCGATTCAATCATCTATCTCCAACAAGCAAGGGATGAGATGCTCGAAGACATAATAGCAATAGCAGAGTTGAAACTCAATAGGATTGTTTCCATATAGCTATTTTTCTTTTGTTTTATTCTGTACCTTTTTCAAAAACACACAATATGTTCTTTATTTTTGCCTATTCATGGCTTTCTTAATACAAGTTACCTTCTCTCTTTCGAGTTTTCATTTTTCTCTTTTTCAAATACGCAAACGTCCAATGATAATTTTGAATGAACATATGCATATGAACATGATTATCATTTATCTTTCCTTTCGTAAAAATATCTATTAGACCTTTAGATAGGAAGGGCGAAGAGACAATGTCTAAAGAAATCCAGAAATCCTCCTTCAAAGTCAATAATCTGAAGGAATCCCCACAGAGTAACCATTAAGAAGACATCTTCAAATACTCCCAACAAAGGACATGGTTCCCCAACAGTGGTTCTCCGACACCTCACATCTCCAATCAGGGTATACTAAATCACTGTTCATCCCCAAGCAGAAATCATAAATCCCCAATCGAGCGCTTCCAAGATAAGATCAACAACAGAAAGATCTATCCTCTCAATCAAGATAATCAAAGAAGCACAATCATAGTCATACATCATAAATCATGAACATAATCATACATCGCATACATAATCACGTTCACGTTCCTCATTTATTTTGAGAGACACGTTGCTCATACATCATAACATTGCATAGATACTGACAATATTTGACAGGTACATTACGAAGATTCGAATTATATTCAAAGCAACGCCTAACGCATGGCAGTCCAGACATCTACGGATGTAAATCGGATTAGTCTAACGCACGACTTATCCATCAACCTAACGCACGGTTTTCCAGACATCTGAGGATGCAATTGAGATTAGTCTAACGCACGACTTATCCATCAACCTAACGCACGGTTTTCCAGACATCTGAGGATGCAATTGAGATTAGTCTAACGCATGACTTATTCATCAACCTAACGCACGGTTTTCCAGACATCTGAGGATGCAATTGAGATTAGTCTAACGCACGACTTATCCATCAACCTAACGCACGGTTTTCCAGACATCTTAGGATGCAATTGGGAGTAGTCTAACGCATGACTTATCCTTCGACCTGACGCACGGTTTTCCAGACATCTGAGGATGCAATTGGGAGTAGTCTAACGCATGACTTATCCTTCGACCTGACACACGGTTTTCCAGACATCTGAGGATGCAATTGGATTTGATCTAACGTACGACATATCCTCCGACCTAACATATGGTTTTCCAGACATCATCTGTTGATGCGAACTAAATTAAGTCAAACACATAACTCAATCTATTCTCCAGAAATGATCTAACATACGATGTATTCTAGTTCTCAATTCTATCAAGCTCGATGGCATCTTCAAGCCCATCCCCACGAAGGCAAACTTCTCGATATTCTAGTGTTCAATCATCTACCACCTTCAGATTCCGATTGGCATACAAACCACTCTACATCTTCAGGTTTAAGAAAATTGAACAGGGGCAGCTGTCATACCCCAAAATTTGCCCACACTATTTCTCTTATGCAAATTCAAATCAATACATAAAGCTCCAAGACACATTCTCCTATACAAGGCTCAGAAACTAGGGTTTGGTTTGTTCAAAGGGAAAACAATGAATCAATGGCTCCAAGACATCCTATATGGCTCAATATATCTCACATTATCTCTATGACAAGTATCAAGTCTCAACTCAAAGGATTGGTCACTCAATTGTTTAGAAAATCAACAGTCGACTGGGTTAACCTAAAAGTCAACTGTGGTCAAAATAAAGTCTAAACTCCTGATTTTTTGTCAAAATCCTCATATGGAAGTATCATTCACCATTTGATCAATAATTGATCATGGTTCATCAAGGAAAGATCAAAAAATCAACAAATTAAAAAGTTTCTAAATTAGGGTATGTATAGGAGAAAGTCAACTGAACTTTGACCAAGCATAACTCTCACATGGAACATCAGAAACTTTTCCATCCCAAGCTCATTTTGAAGGAAATTTGATTCTCTACAATTTTGTCTCTCACATGCCAAGTCTAAAAATGCTTCATTTGAGAGATATGGACCAAAACATTATAGGTCCTTTTCAAAAGTCAACAAAAAGCCACTTTTTTTAAAAGGACACACAAGGAGCATGGAAAATCATTTTGATATGAGACCAAAGACACTGGTTAGAGGACTCTCTAAGGTTTCTAAAAAGTCCTAGAACACTTCCATACCTCAAAAATTGAGAGAGATAGGCCTTGTCAAAGTTGGGTTATTTTGGAGGGAAAAGTGTGAAAGAATTTGGACTTTTTGCAAATGGGCCCAAGTTATTTTAATTCAATCTTGATCCACAAGTTATCCAAAGCCTAAGAATCAATTGCCACGAATTTACTTGAATTATGTGATTTATTATGAATTTTTATTCATATTAAAAATGATTAAAAATCAAATAAATCATATAATTAGAAGAAATTTGATTTGATTTTATTTGTGACTCATTCCAATCATCAATTAACACAAAATATTGATTCAAATTCGTGGAAAATAGATTGGCATAATATTGGATCATATTGGCTAATTTTAGAAAGGACCCATGGCATATTTTCAATCAAATTTTCATCACATTCAATTCAAGATTCAAAAGAGATTTTATCAATTTCCCTTGACCTAATCATTCCCCTATATATACTGATCAAGTCCATAGCACAAGGATTAAGATTTTCTGCATCCAAGAGCCTATAACCCGAGTTCAAAAAAAGGAGAAAAATTCAAGATTCAATTTGGAGTTCTAGGCAAATTCAAGACTTGTGAGTGATCCTAATACCTTCCCTGATCATCACTGAACGATTCTCGATTGTCCTCAAGCTTCAGAGCATCAAGAATCACCTCCTATTTGCCACGGTTTGTCAATTCTAGATTTGGTTTGATTTGCATCATGCAAGCATTATTATTCATATTTAATTGCATATCTATGTTTAGCATATCCTAATAACCGATTCTAGAAAGTTTGGAACGATTTGATGTTAGTATGAATATGATGCCATGTTAGGGCTCAAGCTCCAATTTGGGGTTTTTTAGTATAGGTAAAATTGGAACAAATCAATGCCATGGTCATGTTCGCAAGGACCAGACGAATCTAATGGTAAGGGTGCGCCAAATTTCTATAGCACTTTGGTCCTATTCGCTATTTTTTAGGTTTGGTATGCAAGGTCTTTTATAGCGCATCAAGCCAAAAAGCGCTGTAAAAAATGTTTTACAGTTTTTCCTCGTGAAGAAGATGACTGCGTGGCGCAGTCTGATTGGCTGATTCACGCGCGCGCTTCAAATTCAAATCTGGGATATTCAGTGCTTTAAGACGCACGCGCTTGCCATGTTCCTCATCCAGCCAGCCATCATATCATGCTGGCAACAGATCCAACGCATCCAGGAGCGAGGGTACACCATAGTCCACGCGCGTGAGCCACACCTGATCGCAAGTTAAGTTTTTTGCAATTTTTTTTATTTTTAATTACATAGCCTATTATTTTTATTTATAAAATAAATATATCATTTTAATTCTTTTCTTTTTCTCAATAATAATAAAACTATATATTTATTTTTCAAAAAAAACCTTTTTTATAATTAGTATTTATTTTATTTATTAATTTCATATATACTTATTTCTTTATTTATTTGATTAATATTTATAATTATGCTTTATTTATTTATAATAATTTTATTTTCTTATTTACTTATTTACATATTTAATATTTATTCCATATATTTATTTTAATTATATATATTTTTTAAATTTAATTAATATTTAATTATTTAATTACTTCAAAAATTCATATTTATTTTATTCTAATTCTAAAAATTTCCTAAAAAAATACCTGCGTGCTCGATTTTATTTTCTCTTCTCTGATTTAATTAATTAGGTCGCAAGACCAATAATTAATAAAATTGTTTTCATTTTCTTATTCAATTCGTACCCTAATCAGGGTTTACGAAGATCATTCCATACACTGAAATATTTCTTTTTCTGTGCTTTTTTTTTTAGGATTGACTTTTTTCAAATGCCTTCCAACTATGCGCCTGATCAGGATCCGAAGCTAAGTATTCAATTTAATTATTATTATTTTAAAGTCTATTTTGTTTCCTTTTAATTAGGGTTTGCCTTTAAATAAGTCTTGCCTACATTCACTTTTCCGCCTCTGCTTTGCCATTTTTCAGGGTTAACCCCGAGGCTTCCTTCAACTGCCAACCATATCAGATCAAATCAAAAGCTAAGTGTTCTTTTCTATTTTAAATATTTGTTTATTTTATTTTATTTTATTTATTAAATTAGGGTTAACCCTAATTGATATTAGGACTGATAACGCACTCACCCTACTTTTGCTTGCTATTTTTTCCACTTTTTCAGGGTTTGTCAGTTGCCAAAGCTTCGAATAGTCGGTAACCCTAAACCCTGATCTTAATTAATACTTGTTCAGACTTATTGCTCTATTTATCCCGCTGGTTTCATTTTCCCTTCCCCCCGCTGGTTTCATTTTCCCTTTCCCCATTATTGCTTTAATTAATATTAATTGTTGTGGTTAGTAATTCTAGGGAGTGCAAGCTTGTAATTAACCTAGAATAACTAATTATAAGATAAATATCTGAATCAAACCACGTAATTGTTGCACCCACGTACACTTTTGGGGTAACCTCTTAGCTGCCTGTTGCCTGTTGCCTTTTTGCCTTGTTGCCTTGTGTGTTTTTTGCAGAATAGCCATGT